>NW_019416542.1:273986-302890 GCF_000390285.2 Anoplophora glabripennis | reverse complement strand
GCGTGATATAGTTATATATTATTACATATTCGGAAAGCTTATGAAAAAAGCTTTAAGTTAAAAAAAAAATCGTCAAGATTCGTTGAAAAACAACGGAGTTACAGACTGTCAAAGGTAAGGGCCTATTGTTAAACAAATTAGGTTGATAGCGGCAAAAAAAATATTGTCATAACCGGCAACCCGAGTACTTTCCCAGATAAAAATATTTTATTTGTGGAAGTATGTTAAGTGTATAAGAAATATTCTCAGAAGTCAGTGGGTCGCTTGATTTTTCGGTAAGCTGTGGCGCGGCGGAAGGGTGGGGGAAACGAACAACAGCGAGTCCCAAGAAATTGACGATAATATTCATAATCCTGCCGTTAAAAAAGCGAAATTCGCTTGAAAACAATATATTTGACAGTCTGTAACTCCGTTGTTTTTCAACGAATCTTGACGATTTTTTTTTAACTTAAAGCTCCTTTCATAAGATTTCTGAATATGTAATAATAATATATAACTCGTATATTTAATTTTACAACTAAGGCTAAAAAATAAAAAAAATTCCCGGTTGCAAATTTGAAATTAAAAAAAAATATAGATTTCAATGTATTATTATGAAATTTACCACAAAAAAATAAGTGCGATTGTGGAAGATGCTCGGGACCGTCCAGACTAATAATTAGTTAATTTGTTTATAAGGCCATAACTTGTAAACTATTCAACTTACGGATTCCAGATTTCATGTGAGTTATTAGACAGTGATAAGAAATGAGAGGATGCGATGCCAAAACGTTCTGGTAATAATAACGCAGTTCATAAAAGTTTAATTCAAAAGTCATAAATAAACTTCTGCTGTTTATAACTTTTGATCTAATCAATATTTTTTGACGCTCGAGGGAGGGCTAGTTTTGTAGGTCTTTTGAAGACGAGAAAAAAGTACTTTACTGTTTTCTCGTGGAAATGAACGCAAAAATGTTATAAGCGAAAAACGTAAATTTACGTAAAAATTATACAATTAACAAACCTGTAAACAATCTTCCCCCCATTTTTATGACTGTGGAAACTAATATGTTATAGTACATAATATTTAGCATCTATAGTGATAAATTCAGCTTGCCGAAACAAAAAATCGCGAAATGGTCATTTTCCAGCTCTTTTCCTGGCCTATATATGTTACATAAATCGGACAGAAATTGTAAAAAATTGAGTGAAATTATTGGGTACATTTTCACTCAATATTGGGCATTTTGATCATTTTATTCATTTGGGATTATATTTAAACTAAAACTGAGTACTTTTACTCATATATAGGTACTCCTTAAATAAATTCTTCACGTAAACTCGTATTTGATGCACTTGTGCCTAAATCAGAGTAAATGTCCTCATTACTTAATGAGTTTAAATGTACATTAATTTCGAGTAATTTGAAGGTGCTGTGAAGATGAGACCACTTACACATTGCTTCTGTAATCTCGACCACAGCTGATAGGGCCGGTTAGATGCTCCAGAAAAGCGTGGTCGTCAGGAGAACAGGCCTTACCAACGGCGGCGGGTCTCAGCTGGCAGGTCTCAGCTGGGACAGAAGGAGGCCTCGCGAAGTGAATTAATTTCAATATTGTATGTCCTAATTAATCATTTATGAGTAATTTATTTTTGCACTCAATATTTAGTTAATTAAAAACCATACCTGGGTAAACAATGACAATAATAGTTAAATTTAAATCATATTAGAGAAATTGGTTCTATATACTTAGAATAGGGTCAAAAGTCGCTCAATTGATAGTTAGCAGTAACTTGGATTTGAGTGAAACTCACTCATTTCTGATGCAATAGTTTAACTCAGTTGTATTCGTACTAATGGAGTGAACATTTTACTCAATCGGGTGTGGACAGAAATTGATACCTTATTGAGTAAAACTTAGTGAAATTTGAGTGAATTTTTTTTACAGTATAATACATATTTACATAATACCTGTTGAACTAATTACGGTGATACAATTTTATTCCATGCACTTCCGTGATATTTTTGGAGACCATTTTTCGGGAAACCACAAGAATTTTTTAATAAAAATTTGTCTACAGTAAAACCCCACTGTTTCGAAATATATTAAATTTCTGTTTCAGTTTAAAAAATCTAGTAGATATTGGAAATGTCTGAAGATGATGGATTAGCCAATTATGCTATATTTTAGTATATTTTTCAATTAAAAAATATAGCCACACCTTTCAGTTTTTCCACATTTGATCAAAATTTCTATAACGCTAGTACTCGACAATATTCCTCTAAACCTGACGCCGTACGAGCACTGTAGTAGGTATTATTTAGAGCCGCTTTTATTTTATTTGCAACAGTGTACACCCGGCTCGTATTCAAACTTGTCTAACCTCTATGCGATGTACGCCATATTTGTAACGACTGGAAAATTTAGACCCGCTCTGCGCGATAAAGAAACAGCAATCCTGCATGCCACCCACACGGCCGTATAATCGACAAGTTAAATATATTAAATTTATTCGGATAGTTATCTTGTATGTACATGAAACATATTCGGTCATTTCTAAAATGAATCACTGCATAACTTTTAGTTGAACTGTTACGTAACTTTTTTTCGATAAGAGTTCGTGCCGTCTGAAAGTTTTCAGTGTCGTAGGGTCGGTTGGTTGATATTGTTTATACGAGGTCCGTTCAGAAAATAACCGAACATTTTGAATCACGCGTTAATAGAGATATTTAGTGCGCATGACCTCCACTGTAACCACATGTTCTTGAATTGTTGACATCTCATTTATTTTTCGTTATATTGTTATTTGAGTGCAGCGTGTTTAAGTGTTACTGATGATTTTTGAAGTCTGCAATTTTCTAGAACAACGATGCAGCGTAAAATTTTGCGTGAAGCTGGGGAAAATTTTCACGGAATCGCTTCAACTTTTGAAACAAGCTTACGCAGATGATGGAGTTGTCAGTGTTATGAGAAACAACTACTCCGAGAGCTATATGCTCCTACCGGCGTTGAATTATACTCGTAACACCTAGTGCAACAGCTAGGATCGTTTGTCAGTCTACCCACCAGGCACAGACCGGTTTCGGACTTATTAGTCCCCATCATTGTGTCACAGGTGCAACAACCGACAAACGACCCAGCTGTTCTTCGTGGTATCATCACGAAAAGGAAATACATTGTACGCGAGAGCGCAAATGGCTCCATCTGTCCTGCGGACTCCCAACTGTGCCATTCAAATGGCTACAGTAGGAAGCGACCTGCTATATTGCAGGTACTTGGTTGCACGACTGCCACCCACAGAGGGCGTAACACAATGTTTGGAGTTGTCAGTGTTAGATGATACGACGAAGAACAGCTGGGTCGTTTGTCGGTTGTCGCACCTGTGATACACTGATGAGGACTAATAAGTCCGAAACCGGTCTGTGCCTGGTGGGTTAAACTGACGAACGACCCTAGCTGTTGCACTAGGTGTTGCGAGTATAATTCATTGCCGGTGGGAGCATATGCTCTCGGAGTAGTTGTTTCTCGTAACACTGACAACTCCAAACATTGTGTTACGCCCTCTGTGGGGTCGAAACACTACAGTTGTTGTCATTTTTGCCCTTGGAAGGTCAGAGTGTCCTTTATTGACATCGAGCATATGTTAAGGGCCCAAAAATACAGAGGAAAACATACTTTACACTTCTTTTGTCAATATAATTGTAAATCCTAAGAAATCTAATATCATCCTTTTTGGTCCCAGAATTAAAAGAAATTTAATAAAAGAATCTCTAGACATTAAAATAGCAAATGAGTCTATAAAAATTAGTAATGAGTGTAAAAACTTAGGTTTGTGGTTTGATGAAAGTTTGAGGTTTTTCCAAACATATAAATTATTTATGTCAAGTATCTTATAGTATTTTAAAATAGCTGTACCCTAATCGAGACCTAATGAACTCTGAATGAAAACTAAACCTCTGTAATGCTTTAATAATCTCAAAAATCTCATACTGCGATACTGTCTATGGACCCGCACTTTTAAAGACTGATTCGACACGTTTACAGAGAAGTCAGAATTGTTGCTTCAGATTCGCTTTTGGTATAAAAACAATGGATAGTGGTATTACTAACTTGATTCATAACTCTAATCATTTGAAGTTTGATAAACTTACACTTACACTTACTGTATAATATTCATAAAGTCTTAAGTACTCAATCCCCGCCATATTTATTTAATAAACTACACAAACCTCACAAAAATACTTCGAATTTTGATTTCCGTTATGCCCATTTGCTCGAAATTCATCGCCACGCCACTGCTCTGTACACTAGGAGTTTGTCTTATATTGCACCTAAGGAATACAACAATTTGCCGGCCGAGTTTAATAATTTTTCATTAATTAACTTTAAAAAGAAATTAAAGAAATTATTGCTTGATGAACGTTAATCTTGATGATATTTGGCTCATTTCTCTAATGTTATTTTTGTAATTATCGTCCACTGTTTATTATTTTTGTAATTATTGTCCACTGTTTCGGCATAGTTGATATACTTAGTTTTAGTTCGGTTTTGCGTAAAAATGTTCAGTCATTAAATTCAGAATGTATTATGCACGCTCTTCTATTCACATTTCATTGTATTTAAATTTACTTTCTTTTTTTTTATTAAGGTTAAGTTGAAAAGCAGATAAACTGATACTTCGCCCTATTTATTGACACTATGTATTAAATTATTCTGCAGCTATAATTTTACTTATTAACTAAAGATATTGTACTCTGTTGATTAAAGCTCCTACAAGCAGTGAATTACCCATAGCTAAGATCATTCGTCACCAGACTAGTTACCGGTTTCGGACTTGTTAGTTTTCGTCAATATGCCGTAAGTGAGGCTACCGATGAATCATCAAGCTATTTTGATGTCCCTCTACAGACATGATTTTAGTGTCGGTAAGATACAACATACAAACTTTGTTAATCACTGTTACTCAATGTCTTCAGGATTGTCAAACTGGCAGAAAGCGATCTGCCAATCTGTCGACAAGTGTCGCGATCTAGGAGAAACAAAATTTACTATTTATATAGTAGAAAATAACTATTCAGTGGACTAATGTCCCCATCAGTACTGTTCCACAATGGTGTAATTCCAAAATTTCCAAGTCAATTCTTTTTTTTTTTTGACATTTTATTTAAAACCGTATTTATAACAAATAACAGAACCACAACAGAACCACATAAACTTCTTCTGTAAAACGAATAATTTTAGAGTCTCACGAATTTCCATAAACAAAAGATGTCACTAGAAACCCGTTCACACAGTTGACTACATGAACTGATGTTTATAAGTTTTGACATATCAACTAGCAATTGTTTTGTCAACTAGCATGTTCATAGGTAACGAGATTAATATTAAAAGACTATTTCTTTAAAGGACCATAGCTCGGTAACCATGGAGAATTGAACCCATGTATATTATAACTTTTTTATTCAGAATAACCTAAGGGTATTGTTCTTTAAGTTTGTCCAGTACATCATGCAACACCCTGTATATTGATACAAAAATTCATAGATTGTACAATAAGTTACTTATATTAAGAATAATAATGTTGACTTGTCATTATCAGTAGCAGTCTTTTGATGTTCTTTTGAGAGGTTTCAAAGGAATAGATGTAAATAAAATTGACACTCGAACTTTAGTCATGTTTAATGCAACATGAATAGCTNCAGATTCGTGTTTAGCATCCGAAAATACATAAAAAATCAGTCATTTAGATTAAGAGCACATCAAAATCTATAAGAAATGATAGGTTTGATCTAAAAACCAAAAAAATGTCGACCTGTGTATTTAAATAAGGGAAAGTAACTTGTAAAGTTATAATATCTTCATTTTTTTGCACTTGGTGTCAGTCTCTAAGTAATAATATTTCAGATTGAACATAGATTTGATATTCAGTTTTCTTGGTCATTTTTTTGTGAAGTTTCCCATTTTATGAATTGTTTTATTATTTGAAACAAATTTGTTTAATTTTTTGCTCAAATTCCAGTAATATTCATTTAATATAATTTTTAAATATAACATTTTGTTGGCAATTTGCAACGTTTGTTAAATTTTGGGATCTTTAACACATTGTTGCACTTGGTTGCAGGTGGTTGCAGCTAATCTGTTGAAATATGACTCTATTATGCATTATAATAATTTTCTTTGCTCATAAAATTCATTTTAAAAATATTATGAAGACATTTCATATTGTAAACTGTGATAAATTTGAAATCGTTGTTACAACACAGCAAATACATTTAGCCTTTTATGTTTAAATCTGTTTTTATGTCTTCAAGTTGCTTAGGATTGCTATGACACTATTATGTCATGTTCAATTATAAATTGGACCTATTTGGAACAGTAAATATTCAAACCGGCATTGATTTCTGTTCCAGTTCTTGATAAAGATATAAATCTTGCATAAAATGTTACTGATATTTAAACCCGAAAATCTAGCAATATTATAAATACCACAATCAGGTTATCCATGACATAAAAATATAAAAATCTAGATGAAACTATCAGAAGAAATATGTAAATTTGATGTTATAAGATCGCTTCCTGAAACAGCTTTTCAAGATTTAAGGAAATACAAGGATAACGACCTTTTTTATATAACAAAATGTCGTTGAACACCGACAGTCCCAGAATTTAGTGATCCAGAATTATGTAACATTTCATTTTATTTATGAGGTGAATCGAATGCTCTCTGAACAGCCGCCTTAAATTTACATGTCTTAGGTAAATTTCGACGATCACATGTCTTACATTTTACATAAGTCATGTTATGTATCAAATACAGCACGATATAAATCTTCTGCCAATCTACATACCTAATAAATTTCATCAGACAAGCAACTAACAAAAAAACGTAATTGCTTTTAATATGTTGCCAATCAGTAGTTATCTACAAAGCAACCGCGAAACTATGATGCTGCACAATAGCCTATTGATTTATTGTTCATTAGGCTTTTGACTGATTTTTTTTTCTTGTGATGAGAAACAGTTAAATTAATTATTGTATTGTATTTTGTGTCGACTGGAGAAGGATGACTAACTTGTTAATTTCATTGTTGGAACGCGTACGAGTTTGTTTAAACCCAAACTATTTGTACCACACGTCCTTAATGAGGCCATAACCCCGCCATTCTCAAACGAAACTTTTAATAATAAACAGTTGCAGATCTTTTTAAACTTTAAATAAACTGAAAACGTCAAGCCCACTGCTAGATTTTGATGTTGAATAAATTTATGGTGAATACTGACAAACTTTTTCCTATGTTTATGATGATACAGGACAAGTTTTTGGAAAATATTAGCATAGCAAATATCTGCACCTCAGAAAATAGAATGTCTGTTGCGTAGGTATATTCTTTGTGGCATATTATTTTTAAAAGCCACTCCTGAGTAACTTCTAATTTTTTTAAGTGCCTTGAGTTTGTACCACCCCATATAGAAAGGCCATAATTCAGATCCAACTGACTTAATGCGATGTAAAGATGTCAAATAAATACTAGAAGGGGCAAATATTTAAAAAATTTAAATAGAATAAAGATTCTAATTTTTTTGTTACAAAATCAATACGGTAGTTCTAACAGCGATGACTATCAAATATCACACCTAAGTTTTATTATTTTATTTTATTATTGTAGTAAATATATTTGATTGACATCTATATTTAAGCTTATGTAATGTGGCAGTATGTTTTTATAAGTACTGAACAGAAGGAATTATGTAACTAATTAATTAATTAATCCAATGCACTACATTTACAAAATCAAATGACAACTGGTATTTTTTTTTTCAGCAAAATGTTTGACATATGCCTTTGTGTCCAATTTAAATAAGTCATTAACATAAATCTTAAAAAGGATAGGTCCCAGAACGTTACCCTGCAGTACACCGCACTGTATATGTTTTATATTAAGTAATAAAGTCTCAAAGATGTTTCTAGTATTTATAGTATATGTATATGTATAGGGTGACCAAAAATTAAACCTCGTATTCTTTGGTGAATTTTAATTAGAGTCTATCCTATAAAGTTCTTATCTAGAACGCTTCGTTAAAAAGATACAGGGTGTTAAACTTAAAAAAAATACTTTTAATTTTTTTAAATAATTTAAAAACTAATAAGTGAAATAATTTGAAATTCGGCACATGTATTTATTTAAACACTGTCCAAAATCTAGGGCCTTTTTCTAAAATTTGCTCCAGTGACGGAGGTTCAGGGTGTCGGTGGTATATTTTTTTAAATAAAATAGTATGCCACTGCTTTACGGTAATAATCATGATATTTTCGGATTTTTTAGATTATGGCGGAAGTAAAATGCAACTTCGGGTTTATAGAATATTTTCTGACAAAAACTTCATCATATTCTATACGCGCTTCAAAATTATTTGTCAACAACTTCAAGTTTGTTTTTCGCCGAAAAACTACAATTAGATCATATACTACATGGAAGAAGTACCACGTGTTAAAAAGTGCAGACGTTGTGGAGACAAAGAGTGATAGTTTGGGCATGCTCTCTTTCTATCTCTAATCGTTAAGTAAGGAGTTCCTTTAGCCAATGACGTGTCCGCACGAGAGAGAAAGATAGTTCCCAAACTATCTCTTTCTCACTTTGGCACTCGTCTACACTGTCGGCGCGCGCAAGCGTGTTTCTTCCATCTAATATAATTATGTTCTAAGACTACAACTGTTGAACAAAACGTCGTATATCACACATGAGAGTGAAATGTCACAAGTAATAATTTGTCACTACAAAGGAAGTAAGTATTATTTACCAGTCGAGGTCGATTTTGCGTCCGAGCGAATAGAGTTCGACACCGGGAAACAAATAAGATTGCACAGTTTTTGAAACTAGAACATCCTGAAACATATACAGGCCATTCATTCCGAAGAACATCGGCAACGTTACTGTCTAATACAGGAATTGATGAATTAGCAATCAAGAGACCTGGTGGGTGGAATCAGCCACAGTTGCAGAAAGTTATGTCGCTGACAGTTTAATTAACAAGAATGAAATAGCCAATAGGAATCTTTACAATGACACATCTACTCCAGGTACTAGTAGTACGTCGCATTATGCTGTTTTAATGGATCAGTCAGATAATATTGAGCCTCCGGTGACTGAAATAGAGCGGTCAAATCATTTTGAGCAAAATGTGACAATTAGTAAACGCGAGGGGAATAATTATCCAGATTTTATAAATGTTACTAAATGTAATAACTGTACAATTACTATAAATATCCATTCCTAATAATTAATGTAATGTTTATCAAATATTTCTATTTATTTGTTCATAAAATATGCATTTATAATTCGAAATCGTTTTTTTCCCTAGGGAGGTAAGTTACCTCACTTACATCCTGTTGTCCATAGTAACTTCCCCTTCTATGGTAACTTATCTTAAAAACAATGTATAAATAGTTTATTTACTATAGTGTAAGCAAATAAACATGTTTGTTTCACTCATTTGTAATATGATGTACAATTTATTTTAGTTTTATAATAGTTTTATAGTTTTATGATTATATAATAATTGTTTAACAGCTACGTCAGTTATACAATGTGCTCTCTATAATAATGATGTATTACGAATAAACCCAAAAAAATTGTTTTATTATATGCCTAAACTAAAACAGGTTATAATAATAATTGCTGTACCTATAAAGGTTTATAGAACAATCAATAACCAAATTCTACAAAGTGTTTTGGTACTTATTTATAAGACAATTTAGTTGAGAAGGCTAACTAATACTTTGGTGTGTCCAAAACAGTAATACAATAATAGTAAAATGAAATTGTATAATAATTTTAAAACTATAAAGCTGTGTTAGTTAGAACTTATTAGATTGCATAAGAAATATGACTTAAAATGTACATGTATGTTAAGAGTGTGAAAACTGAGTGTAATTAGCTTTTATAGCAGTTGCAATTGCAATAGCAATGAAATATACTTAAATCTTTCTCATTTAACAAATTGGTCCAAAGTACTGAACATACATTTTAAGAATTAATTAAAAAAATAGTAGTTATTTGAAAATGTGACGTTGTTTGCTTATATAAAAAAATGATTCAAAATAAATGAAACATTTTATTACTTCGTGATGAAGGCTTTAACAAAATGACGAAAAAACATTCTCCCGATTCTTATCGGGCTTGATACCGCTTACCTTGCTGAAGTCTCTATATTTACGAGTGCGTGATGGATAAATCCAGTTCCACATGGTATGCCTCATCTTCTCTCATGGCCTCTCGCCTTTGTTTGTTTTAGTTATTATTCTAATTGCGGAATTACCGGCGTTCGCATGTAATGCAGCGCTATTAGCTGGGTGGAGTTACACTTGCACCGACGTGATGCACCGATTCGAGAACAATGTTGAATGAACAGGTGCAATTAGACCTGCAAATATTTATGCAACGGTTGCAATTTTTAGCGGTCGCTAAAATGGCACCTGGCGGAAGAAAATGTGATGTCTGCAATCTGTTTGGCATTCAAAAAATAGTTTCCAGGGAAAGAAACAGCTTAGAGGATATTATATCCAAATTTGACCAAGCGTTTTAGTTACACTCTTAATATGATTATGGTGTAAGAGAACCAATACTGTTCCAGTTTAATCAAATTCAACGTGTTCCCTAACTGCCCTAAAATTCACCAAGGAATGCGAGTGTTCATTTTTGGTCACCATTTGTGTATCACCCTGTATAGATGAGAAATAAATTAATTCTTTGCACACCCATGAAAATGCTTGGTGTGAGGAAAGCAACAAAGGACTGAAAACCTGTGTCAAAAGGACAACGTTTGGTTATAGTTCATGCCAGATGGGAAAAAGGTTTTAAAGCTATTAAATTAATTAAGTCAAAACTAAGTCACGGGACTACCATGATGACACGAACTACCAAAATTACAAACAATGATTACAAACGAAATTTACACCGCCATGTTTTGTATTAGTGAAAAAAGAAAAAAAAAATTCTGGCGTCACATTTAAAATTTATCTGCCCTTCTCAGCGTGATATTCCTCATCATGAGGGTAAAAATAAGTAAAAAAACCCAACCCCTAACCGATTTTTTGCTAACCGCATTCACATTATTTATGCTGCTAGCCATATTTAACTTAAACGTTATTAATTATAAAAAGGATGCGTGCCATATTTCATCCGGTTGCCGTATATTTTTAAGCTCATCATGTTCAGCTGTGGACAATAAAACGTTTCCAGCACTTACTGTTCAGTCTAAATGTCGCTGCGCTGTTGGAAGCTTAAACTCTGCCTAATTTTGCTAATCTGTTTCCAATATTCTTATGGTTTTTTTTCTTGTTGTAGTTATAAATTCTCGAATAGTCAGTTTTTTGCTGTCACAGTAGTTTTAATACCTGTATTTTTAATTTGCTTAGTCATCATAATACTATGAAATAAATTTAATAATAATTCTAAGGCCATTAACATAACTCAATTATTTTATGGTTTGATTCCACTTGATTTTTATTGTGTTATTCAGTTAGATTTTTTATGAAATTTCAAAAACATGTAGAATATTTAAAATAATGACTTGTTATAATACAGTGTTGAAAATAGGGATAAAAAATTGGTCCATACGCAAAGCTCATCAAAAAAAGAAAAAAAAATCACCAGTAACAGTTTGAGAATACTGCCTTTCCGAAATGCGGGGTACGGAAACTCTAACAGTTTCTGAAAAAAATATTATAAAATTAATTTATAAACATTATTTTCCATTTTATTCGAAATTTGACACCTCATTTCTCGGGAACAGGGAATTTCTATTTCAATTAGCAGTACCTACTTGTCGCCGATTTTTTTTTACTTTTTTTTCGGAAACCTGTCTTAAATATGCCCACTACATTCGACACGTTTACTTTTTTAGATACGGAATGTTAAAATTTCCTTAAAAAATGATCTTTTAATTGTACTTTTCAAATATAATTTGCATATATTAAAATTTAAAATTTGCTTTAAATTTTTCAATTTTATCAATGCCAAAAAGAAGGTTTATGATGTAAGCTTTTATTAAAAGAACATTACCATGCCACTAATAAAATACAAAAATGGTAAAGTTTCTGTATATTTTACAATAAAAAAATGCTCATTGAATTTTCTCTTAAATTATTTTGAATTAGATTAATACCTTTATAATAAAGCATTTATAATAAGCATAATATAATGATACGATGCCACTTGGACCCGGCATTTGTTTATCAAAATGGATCTTAAATTTAGACGGATATTCAAAAATCCATTAACTGAAACAAATAAGTCCTCTAATGTGAAACGTTATACTATCTTCCCCCCTACATAATAACAAACGTGCAGAAAAATACAGTAGTACGAAATTTTCCTTATCCTCATTTTGTTTTTCCACAATGCTATTACAGAGCCAAAAAAAATTTATTATGGTGAAAAATCAAACTTATACCTGATTTAAACAATTTCCGTTACAATTCGTAACACCAAATTGCTAATATTTATTTCAAGCATGGCATGGATTAATTACAGGAAGAATTATGAAAAATTTGACGTTTAATAAAACTTTAATAGCGATTTCCCTAAACGGTTACATTTATCGACTTGAATAAAGAGTACATAATTTTTTCTGATATTGTTTTTCTTTTCAATAATATTCAGATTTCTGCGATGGGCAAGAGAAAAAAGTTATGAACAAAACAAATTTTGAGTTCTAGGTAAAGTGCCATCTAGCGACGTATAATGTAACTTTTCTCTGACTGGTCCAATAGAGCTTGATCTACTTAGTGGGTGTGCCAAATGAGAGACTATTCGAATTTGAATTAAATAAGTTATTTAAAAAGAAAAATAAAAAAAATTGAACTTTGACAAGCTGGAACTTGAAAACAATTAACAATTCGACAAAAATTTTTATTACATACTGCTATTATTTTACTCCATAGAATCACCTATTGGAGTTTGCTGACGGACTTTCGGAACACCCTGTATTTCATGGATTTTTTTTATTAGAGCTACAAAGAAATACGTTTTAAGTAAAACTCTTCTAAATGTTCCTTTTAAAAGTATATGTTTTTAATAAATATACTTTATTTGGTAACAGTCAAATAAGAAAAATGTACTCTTTTTTGTAAAATGAACATATATTTTGAAAAATTGAATAGTCTTGTATTATCAGTACCATATGTACTAAAGACAAAACTTATTTAACGCAAATGTTTATTTCAAGTAATTTTTTTCTTTTTATGTAGTGTTTAATTATAAAAAAGAATCTGTTACAATTATTTCTCAACAATTATCATAGTAGCACTGAAGTAGTGGTAAAACAGCTTCCATCGTTAAAAAAATTTCTACAATCTGTACATCTTTACAGTAGAAACTTGATATTATTTGTACACATTGTTTTTTGTATTTTAAATACAATTTAAATTAATATACAAACTAGTAAACCAGCTAAAATGTAGAGTTGTTTCAAAATCTTATGAGCTTTGACCTTCATATGCGCAGAAACATAATTCCGACCGTCGCCTAAATTATTCTACGTCCTAAAAACATTACATCTATTATTCACAGTCTATCTCGAGCTCTCGTAGCGTAAACAAGCCTTTGATCCGAATACAAATATCGTAATAAAATGCCCTATTCATTATTATTTTAATTTAAGTAATAAAAATACGTTCGCCAGTTGATTTTATTGATGCTCGAGCGCCTTAGTTCACTTCTGGTTGTAATAAGGCACGTGGTCTAATTTTGAGTCAATGTTTTCACAACGTGCTTATTAGAAGAATTATGCGAATACGCCACGCCTTTCGCGCATTTCGCGGCTCATGAGATTTTGAAACTACTCTACCGTAACTAGAAACTCGATTCAAGTAGCTAAAATACCAATATTCCACTGCTTTAGATTGAAGCGACTTTACTGTCCACAGCTGTACCTCAACGTATCCCGACCGAGCTCCACCTGGTGGGGTGCCACACGGACGATTTGGTCGTTCGTCTATGCCCGACCTTGGGCACTGGCAAGGCCGCAGACTGTCATTATTATGCTTATTACGAAGATTCGAGCAAACGATTAACCGCATAACTGCTAAAATACCCGGTTAATTCTCTTTTTTATTGGGCCGTTAAAGGAGGTGTTCTAGGGACATTTTAGCTCAGCGGACGATGTATGGCCGAGAGAAATCGCCCGAGCGTAGATATAGAAAAAATGGTGATAGGCATTAATCATCGTTCGTTTATTTTTCGCCGCGATAAGCCAGGAAATAAATCGCGGTGATAAATAATCTATTAATAAACACTAAACGTAAAATCAATTACGGTAAAATGCGTTGAACTCGAGTTATGCGCTTTTTTCTGGGTCCCGGCAGATGCTTTATTAGTTTGTATTTTATTACTACCGCTGAATAAACGTTAAAAGGGTTATAAAAGTATATGTTTATTCACTTAAGCATTTTATGTGATAAAAACGGGTTGTTCTTGGCGCATCCGCCATTTTATAGAAAAAGTTGGACTTGTTGAGAAATCGAAGTTATAATCCTGTTTCGTAGAAGAATATTCGTCTAAATGTATCCACACAAAAAAATGTTTATTATAAAAGTTGTGCAACTGGGCTACGGGGTATGTAGCCCCGGGCCTTGACAAGATCTGGTAAGATGTTTTACTTTTTGAACTATGACGTTCAAGATATTTTATTACATAAATAGTTCGAATGGTCATTTTAGATAAAAAAATCGTGGAATCCTATTAAATTAGAGGGTGGAAATTGGAGATAGGGGTGAAAATGCATTCCTTTCAGTTTTTTAATTGTAGATAAAAACGAAGCAACATTTCGTTATAGTTCATAGGAAAAATTATTGAGAGAATTGAATTTCCTATCGAAATGGATATTTCAAAAAATTTAAAAGGAAAATTTTATGCAAAAAAATCATTAATAAACTTTGAAAGCAAAAAATTAGATTTCTTTACTTTTTTTCCTCTAGTTTTTTTTGAGTAAATATAGGTAAAGGCATTGCTTCATAGAAAAAAAGTAGATAAAATTTCCTTCAAAATAAGAGTTTGTAAAGTATTTTTGGATGAAAATTGACTGATATATGGCCGCTCAAACTTACAATTAGCCAATTTTTTTACGTTTTAATTCTTATTTTTTGCAAAAAAAGGAAGGAAATAAGACGTTCAAGGATTTTTATCACATGACTTGTTCGAAGGGTCATTAGTAATGAAAAAACCGCGAGGTGCTATTAAATTAGAGGGTTGAAATTGAAGTTAGGGGTGAAAATGCACTTTTGCAGTTTTTTAAATATAGCACGAAAACGAAGCAAAATTTCGGTGTAGTTCATAGGAAAATTTATTTAGAGAATCGAGTTTCCCATTGAAATGGCTCATTAAAAAAATTTAAAAGAAAAATTTTATGCAAAAAATCGCTAATAAGCAATTTAAAAAAAGCAAAAAATAAGATTTTTTGATTTTATTTACTTTTTATGTACCACTGGGCGGATTTCAGGGGACTGTAATTCCACTTGGCAAAAATCAAAAATACAGGTCCTGTAAATTTGTCTTAAGAATCTATGACCAAATTTTGTTGCATTAATTTCGGTACACCCTCTATAGAGTATTTTAGAAATTCGATAAGTTCATTTGATTCTCAGTTATATTTCAAAGGAAAAATGTACCTTTTATTTCGAAATATTTTTTTTTATCTAAAAATAATTAGCAAACGCAGTTCAATAAACCTAAAATAACTTTAAAACTGTTCGATAAAAAAAGTTATATCTAGGAATTTTTATTACAGATACGATTCTAAATGTAACGTAATCGTTAGAAATTCAAAATAATTTTGGCACAGATATACAAGGAATGGATAACAATGTGCAAATTTCTTCATCACTGACTTTTTCGGAAATGATTACATAATATTTAATTTTTTTTTTTGTTTTTTTTGGTTTTAGAATTATTTTCAATGTATTCAAGTTTATTTTAGACTAAATACAAATAATAACTCAAAAATTACAGGTTTTACAAATAAAACGAAAGAGATATTTTTTCTTTGAAAAACAAGTACCTACAAATGAAAAAAAAATTTTGAACGAATTTCCAAAATACTTGATATCGAATTTTGGGGTTCTTAGTAACCGTGTCTTCGGGCCACTGGTTAACATAATTGTAACACAAATACAGTGAATTCTTTATTTACCTAACTCGACGTCCAAGTCGTTTCATTAGTTTATTTCAGACATCTTTAGAAATATTTGTGTTTTTGTGATATTTTTAGAAATATTTTATACCCTAGACATATTGAAAACTAGATGGCTTAGGTGAAACATTCATAGGATTTTTTTCCTCAGAATTGAACAAGGATTTCACCATTACATTNATTTTTTTTACTCAGAATTTAACAAGGATTTCACCATTACATTTCTTTTCCAGAACACGCTGTACATTGAGCATATTTTAAATTTATTCAAATGATATCACAGCTAAGGTAATTGCTTTATGGAAATTATTTCGACATGTATGACATTATGAAACTGATGTTATGTCCTTTTACTGATGATCTCACATGTGTAGCCATGGAAAATAAAGTCTAAATAGCTTAATAAAATAAGACAGAATTGTATCAATTTAACTCTTTAAACCCCTTTAAATTTTGTTTTCTCTGCATTTGAATAATACTGCATATACAGGGTGTCCCGGAAATGGTGGGCAATCTCTCGGATATGGATAGATAATGAGAAAATAATGTCACAAGTTCATATAAAATTTTTTCCTCCGGGCTCACACTGTAGAGTTATTAGCTCTTGAAGTTGAGAATTAAAAATGGCTTTTTTGCTGTAACTTTTGTATTTTTCATTAAATTTTGAAAATTTTTTGGCTGGATCTATAATTTTTGAAGCTGCCTTGGATTATAATATGAAATCCTCGATAATAATTATGGGGGCCCGGGGGCAAAGCACCCCCACCAAAATTTCTAGAAAAAAAATGTTTGTTCCACTATACCCCAAATTTTCCATCATTTTATAAAAATTTATGGTATTTTACGTAAAAAAGGTATACTTGTTGAATATCCATAAAATAGATATTTTTTGAGATAAACCCGTTTAAAGAGGAAGGTACCATTTAATTTGAGATATTTTATTTAATTGCAACACAGATTTAATCGTGGTTGGCTTTGACATGTCAGAGTATACCAAAGGCAATTAAATTGTCAATTATTATCGAGGATTTCATATTATAATCCAAAGCAGCTTCAAAAATTATAGATCCAGCCAAAAAATTTTCAAAATTTAATGAAAAATACAAAAGTTACAGCAAAAAAACATTTTTAATTCTCAACTTCAAGAGCTAATAACTCTACAGGGTGAGCCCGGAGAAAAAAATTTTTTATGAACTTGAGACATTATTTTCTCATTATCTATCCATATCCGAGAGATTGCCCACCATTTACGGGACACCTTGTATAATATAAATCGCCCCAAGTATAAAGTAATATATCTTCTATATGGACTTTAAATATATCACAAAAAACACAGCTATATAAGAAAAAGAAAATATCTTAATTTTTAATCCACTATTTATTCTGAAAATATCTGAAGATAATCTAGTGTCTCCTTGTGTATCTATCGCTTCTTCTCTATTTTAGAGGATGACTTTGGAACTTCTCATTATTTCTATAATTTACGCTTCACGCAATGGGGTCAATTGCCAGATATAAACAAATACAGTACATATGGTATGGACAAGTGAATGATCGAGAATGCGTGCTGATTTGCTAAAGAACACATATTTGTCTAACGTAAATATATGCGGTATCGTGTGGATGCAGCACATCAATATATTCGAAAACTTATCCTCGCATACCAAATATTCGTTGAAGATATATTGAACGGGACACCTGTAATGTAAATAAGGACACATCAATTGCTGCTGTAACTTTAGGTTAAATATTTAGCAGATTTTTGTTTGACGAATGCTTAGCGAGTAACCGCATCATCTGAAGCTGTATCTAGCATTGAATACACCGAGCGTTCCTCCAATCTATTATCATTACCGGCAATTGTGCGGCGATCGAAGTAAATTACCATCGCGAGGCGAACAATAAGACAGAGCGAAAATAACAATGACACAAGTACACAGGAAGATTCTCTTTCCATTCTCCTGTCTCGTCCATTGTCTTCTTAGGTCATACCTTTAAATTTCATCCACGGATGCAGCTTTAATTGCCTTGTTTTTTCTGTCATCGTGGCGTCGCGTCCTGCACCAAGGCCGCCTAAGGAATACTCAGTGGTGGATAATGTGTTTGCTCAATCATTTTTTAATTTGTTTTGTCATTTGCTTTATACGGATGTGTTTAGTTTATATCGATTTTATTTATTTATGTATAATTCCAAGTGACATCAGTTGCAGATAATTGATGGTTTGACCTTATTTATACTGTACGGGGTGTCCTATTTTCGATGAAAACCACTAAAGATCTTTCCGTTTTTAGTTACTATTCATATGTTATTTCTCTGTTAGGGCATTAATAAATAAAATTAATCGCTTGAGCGAAACTGAATTTATCCACACAGCAATGGTTTCTTTATTAATTTCATCAAAACTACCTGAAATATACAGGGTGTCCCTAAATTTCACCTACAACGTTTGACTTGACGGGCCTTCAAAGTTGTCAAAAATAAAACTAATTTCATTAATAACTTCATAACCCTCTTACCGATCGCATTAAAATTTGGCACATTTATTTGGACTATTAGCGCGTATTATTTCTTAAAGCTTTAGTCAAATCGATATACTGGGTGATAGTTTTCTCCGGTTACCTTTTAGCGGTCAAAACTTTTATAGTGGACGTATTTTTGTTAAACAGGCAGCAAGATTGAAAAGGTCGTTTTATTTAAAGAAAAACATTGTCTCTTGAGTTGAGAAAATCGCCTAATGAAAGCCATTCTTGAGAAAAATGGCATTATTTGTAGCTCTGTATGTTTCGGTTTTCGTAGCAGTGTCATGGACTTAAATCTTTGAGTTCAGTAGACATGAAAACAAAATGTTTATTGCTGTGACTATCAGATAATGTCATTATTGTCGTGTTTCTTTAGAATTGTCATCACTTCTCACATGCAAATTATCAAAATTGACAACTCCATTCCGTGTAAAACAAGATTTGTCGGTAAAAAATAATTTCTGAAGCAAATTACTTCAGGTGGCAACTAACGAGGACGACTGGCCTTTACAGTATGTTTTTTAAAGGAGTCATAATCTCGTAGTCTTCTGTTAATCGAAGCGAGCATTGTATAGTGAGGACGATTCGGGAACCTTTCACTGTACAATAGTGGCAATTTTTTTTAAATAAAACTACCTTTTCAATGTTGCTGCGCATTTAAAAAAAAACACTGTAAAAGTTTTAACCGCTAGAAGGGGGAAGTAACCGGAGAAAACTATCACCCAGTATATCGATTTGACTAAAGCTTTAAGAAATAATGCGCCATAATAGTCCAAATAAATGTGCCAAATTTTAACACGATCGATAAAAAGGTTATGAAGTTATTAATTAAATTAATTTTATTTTTGACAACTTTGAAGGCCCGTAAATCAAAAACTAAAAATTTTTTATTTAACTTTTTTTGTAGATCGTATTTATTTATCGTCGTGAATATGCAGTCAAAGGTTGTCGGTGAAATTTGCGGACACCTTGTATATTTCAGGTAGTTTTGATGAAATTAATAAAGAAACCATTGCTGCGTGGATAAATTCAGTTTCGCTCAAGCGATTAATTTTATTTATTAATGCCCTAACAGAGGAATTTGCGGACACTCTGTATAAAAATTTAAGTTTAACAAAGTTTAAATACTAATTTTCCAAAATGCACCAGTAAATTTTATTGTAAATTCACAAAATTTCATAAAAAGTATAAAGAAGAAGAATTATTTATAAAAAGCCATAAAGAAAGTATGTATTAATTAGTTGTGAAAATCTCTTGATGATGACTTTTAGACAATTGAAACGTATTCATATTCAAGGTGTGCGTTTTCCCAAAATATTTATGAACGAAAAGAACATAAAAAAAACAAAAGACTAATTTATATAGTCTCAAAGATGTGTATAGTTTAGGTGAGAATAAACATATGTTCATCTTCGGGTAACCCAAAGACCTCTCTATATCAAATTTCATTTAATATTTAAAATCAGATATCTTAAAAAACCGGAATAAATAATAAGATATCTTAAAAAGATTATACCTATCATTTTTGTCTGCAACTTTGTTTTAGTAAGCAAAATTATACTAAAGTAACTAAATCTAAATCTAAATTTATTTTCATCCAAGAATATTACCTATAATTTCGTGAATGAGGAAAGTTACGTGAGTTCTCGGCAAACCGGTTACCCTGTATATAAAACACCCACCGAATTAAATCGAAAAACACATAAACAATTATTGTAATAAGCAGCATTATGTTTTCTTGTAGGCTATTTCACGTTTCATTACTTTCTTGCCCAACAACAAGAGGCGTCCTTAAGACTTTATTTTTTTATTTGAAAATGCGCTAAAACTTCTCCGAACACCTGACGCAAAACTTCGCCTACCTATTTAAAAATTAAGTGCCAATCTAATACGTACCGAAAGAAACTATAATAGAAATTTGAGTAATTTTCGTTTGCGAGCTAAGTAAATGGCAAATCGAGATTTGTAACCGTTGTTTTTACAGCTACGTCTAAGCATTGTGGTATTGGCAAATCGCGCGTAGATGTGTTGTGGGTTTCTATAGGTAATAGGAACCCACAAATAAATAACGCCATAATATGACCGGGTCTCTATTTATATAAATTTGAATCATCGCGATGGTGGTGAAATTTTTTCTTTGTGCTTTACGAGATTTTACCACATCTAATTGAATTGCAAAAATAATCCTTGGGCCCGGTTGGTCAATATTTAGGCGAATTAACGACACTTCCGCGAAATAATTCTGACTAGTATTCAACAAATACAAAACATTATTATTTATTGGCGTGCCGTTATCTAACGACACTGCTTTATACTTTCACTACAAAACTAAAGTGTCTTTAGACATTTTAGTTACGAAAATTAAAGTATCAGTTTTAATTTTCCAAAGATCAAAGGGCTCCGCACAAACCTTGTGGAAAATGGCTCCCGGTTAAATTGGCTGAATTTTTTATATGTTACGTATCTCGGCGTCTTGAACAAATGTCTTCCTGGTGCAAAGCCCAAAACACTAAGAGTTCCGAGATAAACCCACCTAACTCCTAGAAACCACCCCTACCAAACCACAAGTAGGTTAATCCACCTAATTCTGGGAACAGCGAGTTTAGTCGCTTATTTTTCATGAAATAATTAAATGAAAACGTATCTTTTACATGAAAAAATTAAAGCGCATATTTTAATTCTAGGGCGATACAAACACTTTAGTTTTATAGTATACTCGTACACCTAAGTGTGAATTCATTAAAGTTAGGTACCAATATGGTTCCATATTAACACCCTAGTGTCATTTTAGACTTTAGCTTCTAGAAAAGCGTCAATTTTAATTTTTATTGTATTATACAGGGTGTCCCGTCCATGTTTCAAAAAAACTTGTGTGCAAGTTCCTCATGGAAAAATAATAGGGGTAGTTCATATAAAGTTTTTTTCTGAGACGCCCTGTTTTTGAGATACAGTGTGTTGAAGTTGTTACTTTCCAAATAATTTTCCTTAATTATCTTTAAATCGGCTAAAGATAAAAATATCAAAATTTATACACGAGTAAACATCAACTGTGCGTTGAGAATAATGTGCAAACGGTTTCTTTCTGAAAAGCACTGTCAACGATACAGGTAATTGGAGGGGTACAATCGAAAAAAAAAATGTTAAATGTCAAAATTTATTATATTTCTAAACGGTTCTGTAAACTCTAAAGCATATACAAAAAAAAAGGTATACTTGTCGTAATTTGGTAGCATGTACCATTTTCGAGAAAAATGTACGGTGGTCTGATGCACTACTAAACAGTGTTAGATTAATGAACTGTAATTTTTATTATCGTTATACCTTTATCAAAAGCAATAATTCAGTATATTAATTAAATTAAAAGGGCGATACATCTAATAAATCCACCATACCCGTAGATTTTTCTGTGTTGAAATCAATAATTTCCAAATTACACAAGAACTGTTAACTTTGGGTATAGGGAAGTATAGTATCATTATAAAGTAAATTTAATTCTACATTCTGCCATTAATGTAATAATATACAGGGTGTAGAGTAAATTCAACTTCAACGTCACAATATTGGCCACACGTTTTTAAACACTCTGTATGAATTTTAACAAATTTGACATAAACTGATTGAATTTCATTGTTTTTAAATTATCCATGCCAAATTTCGTTAATAAATAAAGCAAAATGTCGGAGTTATTCTATTTTCAAAAATGACTTACATCCCTCAATTTTTTTCGAAAATTAATAACAACTTGAATACTATCACACTTTGACACCTTATACGAAAATAGTCTATAATTTGCCGTAAAATTAAAAAATGAATTAATATACATAGTGATCAATTTGAAATAACGGAGCTGATGATGACTTCCGGTATAAGCGGAAGTGCGAGGAAGTTGACATTATGTTCATTGGATAGATCTTTTTGATAAAACCCTGTATACAAATTTTCAGATTTCAATTCTGACTACTTTTTGAGATAATCCTACTGGGCCCTTTTCGTGAAAACACCCTGTATACATAAAAGACCAAAGTGGTTATTTGAACCCGAAGGTGTAAAAAGCATGGTCCCATGACGTGCATCCACGGTCCAAAAGGTAAAATTAAAAAATATTAAGACTTTTATTTACTTAACTAAACCGTCAGTTTATTTTTAATGTAAATCAACAGCCTAATGTGTAGGTATATAATAAAAATTACAAGTTCTATAGCTTGAAATAATTAAAAATTAAATTATTTGATATATCCATTTCTAATATGTCATATTTAAATGATTATGGTCTTATGTTAACTAGGTAGAGGGCTGTTTACTGAGTTAACTCTTTTTAAAATATCTTAGTCCTTTGTTAAATAATATCTTATTATTAATTAAACTAATTCTGAGATTTCAAGAATGTGTTATATTTATGTCATTATTCTTTATGAGTACAGTCAATCTCTTATAATGTTCACACATCTTGTTGAAAAACAATGAGAACAAATACACTGAGGAAAAGATTTAATTGGGAGAAATTACATTTATTAGAGTCAATTAAATTATTTATTTGTATTGGCTAATTAAAGATTCCTTTGGAATTAATAAGGCAATTGTTTGAATTAAAATACAAAATATTTAGATTAAAAAATAATTTACAGCTAAAATGATTTAAAATATTTGCTATGCACACTTAATTACTTATTTGTTAAAAACATATTTAATTGGTATACTTACCTTTGTTCTTAACTAATGGGGTAATTAAATTGCAGGTATAATTTCAGAAAAACTTTCGAAACCCCGAGACCTCGCACTATGCATGCACAGTAATGGCTGATACAGTTCCACTCTACATGTTCCGTTGACTGTTCGGCGCTGAACATTAAGCAGTGTAGCAATATTTAATTGTAGGAAAAAAATAATAATTTTTAGATGTTTGTGTTTGGAATTACGATTATTAATTTCAATCATTAATGTTACATGTTTAATATTATATACTTAAATACTCCCTAATATTCTCCGAAAAAGTTTTTGTACCTATATAAATAATTATTTTATTCTGGAAAATAAATATTTAGAAAATAAGTTGTTAAATTTTCACTATTATCACAAATATTCGATATTTTCAAAAAGCGAGAGCTTGCTATTACTTTTAGGCAAAATTTTCCCTCAACGTAAAAGGAATGAAGAAGGAAACGAAATTATTTTCAAATGTCAATAATAATTTATTAATTGTATTTGTAGATATAGTTGATTTATTGAAATTATAGGTTTACTGCAAAAAAAACACCGCCTTTAATCAACTTATGATTTATTTCACAAATAACAAGAAACGAAAAGGATATATTATTATATTAAATAATTAATTATTTCTCCTTGTGTCTTTGACACTATTAATAGAAACCTCTAATGCCACCAAACCTTTCAGAGAACATGTCAGTTAAACAAATAACACAATTAACACTAAACATACACCCGGTAGGCGGGTTCAAATAGGTCCCAGGACAAAAAAAAAAGAATGAATAAATTGCATAGAATCATCTTATCAATTACCTATATTTATGTAAGTGCTTAATTATCGCAGGCAACCTTGACAGCTTCCTCTCAGCCTAATTGTTCCCGGCTTGCTTAATTCGCGGGCCATCGACAGTCGAATTGACCATGAGAATACATTGTCTTTGGTTTTTTGAGTGTTTTTCACCTCGCTTCTATGCATTCACTCTAGAAATTCTGCATGAGTCAGACGGTACGAGCAGTGGCAATTCCAGACGTCGAATAAATTCCCTTAACACGGAAAAGCAGGCGAATTGTGGTTGGCAGTGGAAAATTACTTAGTGGATTACGTCATTATGACAAGTGAAAATGCGGAATAGTCATACTCACACGTTTTAGATATTTCGTTATTTTTAATGTAGTCATTATTTAAAATACATTTTTATACACTGTACAGGATGTTTTTTAAAATATTTTAGTACGATATTACTTCTGTTGGAATCGCATTGATCATCATTTCCGTTTACAGGAATATCAATATTGCATACAAAGGATGAACATTTATGTTACACATTATACAGGATGTTTCTGAAGAAGGTACCATAAATTGATTACACATCTCCACAAAAAAAGTCTTGTGCACATAACCAGAATACATTATTCCCATGTATTCTGAGCAGCTGAATTCTAATCCGATGTAAGAATTGCCCCAGCAAAACACCAGAATTTCCTAACTTCAAAAAATGGTTGAAAAACCCACAAAATCGACAAATCAGCATTTAAAATTCAGGTATGATATATAAGCGGCTGAAACTAGTGATCAGATCTTTATATTTGTATGTACCTTGACCCGCTGAACACGAGTCTGAAGTCAGATTTGGTCCATAAGGTCAAAAATCTTTCCTAAAATTAAAAAAACTTAAAAATCCACAAAATTAATAAATTAGCTTCTACGATCCAGGTATGATTTAATAACGACTACAAATCGGAGTCTGACCTATGTATTCCTGTGTATTTTGACTTGCTGAATTTAAACGCAATGTCAGAAAAATAGCTTTGTCAGTATTTTCAATTATAAAAAGATATTTAATTTCTAAATTAATAGTGAGAGAAAATTCTGGTGATTTGTTGGGGCAATTCTAACATCAGATTCGGATTCAGTAGGAACTGTTCAGTGGGATACTGGATCATAGAAGTTAATTTATTAATTTTATGGATTTTTAAGCTATTTTTATGGTTAGGAAGGATTCAGCTCAAAATACATAAGAATAATGTATTCTGATTTTTTGTAAGATTGTAAGATTGTAAGATTTTTTTTTGTGGTGCTGCGTTATTATAACGATGTTTTCCTAAGACCATAGGCCTATCGTCTTTTGTTTTACATATACAGTACATTAAGACTGCTCTTAAAAATCAAAGATTACCCAAAAAAACTACTATCTTGGAATTAAAGATACATTTATTTGGTACATCTGTTTTATAACATAATCTTAATTTAATTTTAATTAAATTGTTCTTGTCAGGAGAAATTTTACGGACTTTACTACTATGAATGATAACTTTGAAACAAATAAAACTTCGTCACTTAAATAAATTAAACCTTGATGGAAAAGAATTCACTTAATTTAAAGTTATGATATAACTGTCATACTCCTACAGGTAAATATATTCTTGTAGTGATTTTTTCCCGCATAGTTAAATCTTTTCAAATATAATGAATTGGCATTCCTGGAGGTCGCTAAATACGGACAATGACATTTTATAGCTTAATTTTTTGAGATTAGAGTTTCTATAGTGTGTTAATGTAGAATTTTATTCTATGGGCCATCCTTTAAAGGATGGAAATAAACCAATTTAGATTAAGCCACATTTGTTCAATTTTGTTGTCTTTTGTTCAAAAAATATATATATACAGGGTGATTCACAACTTATCCAAAAAAATTTGGGAATAGATGCGGCATGAGAAATGGAGTCAATATTGTAAAAAAAAATGTAAAATCCTTATAGTTTCCGAGAAAAAAATTATTAAAGTTGTAGTGCTTTCAACCATTACATAGCTGGACAACTGTAGTCTCTAGCGTCATTCGTAATACGCATGGAGAGCCACGTGGCCTCAGCGACTCAGAACACTGAAATCCGATGTTTACAATAGTTTTTTAGTGGTTAGTGTCAAAAATGGCTTGCGTGTATAACAACTTGGAGTTGATGGCTATCATTTTAGTTTTTGGTGAAGCAAGAAAACATTTTTATTATGGTGAAGCATTTGTGTTATGGTGAAACAAGACGGCATTTGTGTTAGTTCATAGAAACTGAGTAAGACGGACCCAAATGTGTTTACACGTCGGTGGACAAAATTTTGAACAGTTGTTGTAACATCAGGTATGTCAAATTATTTTATTATTTAAAACCACAAATAAATTTGAACAAAATCAGTTGAGTTTGCGGATATAAAATAGGTGCTACAAAATTAAATCATATTTATTCTTTTCCTTGAGAAATTCTTTCAAGTTTTTGCCCGTTTTTATCACTGTCGCCGTGACGGTCGTATTGCACCAGGTCAGGTTTTACAGTGGACCAGTTTCCAGTGCCGTGCAGAAGTGTATTTTTAAATAATTTTCGACTTGCTCTTTTTGATTTTTTCTTTACAAAATTGTATTTGTAAGAGTCCTTTGTACATCCAGATTTTTTTTTTGGATAAGTTCTGAATCACCCTGTATATAAATAACTTTTTTTGACAGCCGATAACTTATAAACAAGCAAACTGTGCTAAGGTAACTTGATCTAAATCTGTTCATTCATATTCAAGGAAGCTATTCTTAAAGTATGGTCCATTCGTTTTCTGAGACACTGTATATTGAATAATAGTTGTTTGGTTTTGAAAGAGTCAGTTGAGTTTTTCTCAAACAACGGTTCTGCCACTAAATGTCGTTTGGTAGTGACATCTAGTGGTTTGTCATAAACTAATAATATCGACAAATTTAGCATTCTCATAAACATAGCTAAACTAAATGTCAATGAATTCTATGGAAAATATATGGCTAAAATTTGGTATCAATAAATTATTTTTCAAGCGCTGTTTCTCCAAAAATAAAATACTACAGTCTTTTATTTCTTTATATCCATAGAAACCTTCTAATTTTTTATTGTTCTATGACATTAAGACTATCGGTTTGGTGGGTACAGTTTTCCCAAATACCCTGTATAAGAGTTTATTATATGTATTTGCATATCCCATGAAAGTAGTAAAATAAATGTGTTTATTTTATTTTTAGAAATCTGACATGACTACTGTTTTTTGCTGTTTTAAAAAATTTGAATATTTAACTGTTGTCTACTTAGATCTGAAGTATATTAATGCCCATTTCCTGTTGTTTTTAGCCAAATTAATATGTTCATTGTGATCATTCCGTTCCTTGAATACAGGATATGATGCTGTAGAACAACTAATATCTATTTTCACGGATTTTGTCTTTGATTTGTGCTTGATAATTATGAAAAAGCGATAAAAATATTGCCGAATTTTTAAGATATCCCAAAGTTCAATTTTCATTAAAATCTAATAACGCGCTATTCTGCATAACTCACATTTAAATTTTTTATTTATCAAAGTCTTAAAACTTTGCCCACAAGTATATTTAAATTCAAAATTTATATTAAACTGTAATACCAGTTACTTATAGTTTATATTATGCGGCTATTATTTTAGTTGAATTTTCTAAAACTCCAATGCGAGTAAATTACCGTTATGTACTATCAAAACATCTTATTATGTATAATTTATTTTTTTATATGCTGGCACCGTACCATGTGCGTTTATAATTTTTTATTCTAAAATAATTATCCATATAATTACAGAATTATTGGCGTCGCAAAACTGTTTAATTATCGGAATTTTATGCCGTACTAATTGGTAGTATTCCTTTTATTTCCATTTAAATGACAGTAAAGGCAGAGGCAAAAAATGGACCGAAGTAAGTTAGATTAGCGTCATAAAGATCAAAGTTGTCGTAGGTTTTGAAGGGTATGAGAAACATCAATAATAACCATATTGAACTTTACCTAACCTTTATACGTATACATCCAGATTGTAGCTTACTATTTAAGACCTATTTTACTTACTGGTTTACTTGCACTATATTCTGTTTTCAGTTTAATGTTCCTAAGAAGTGGTCATTGCTCTCGGAATGGTTCAAAAAATTATGTGCATCCTATCGCAAAATAGAAAGGAAATACATTTAATAAATTGTAATAAATTTAAATACAAAACATTAAACAATGTATTTTTAATGTGTAGTAAACCGTAGTTGTATTTTCTATAAAAATAGTAAACAGTGGTACAATTATGTGCATTTTTAATATGCTTTTTTTTGGAGCGCTTCTCAATACATCTGCTTTCTGTTTATCTAACATTTTTAGGCTTGACAAATCCAATCCAATATGACACCGATCTACTTTACATAAATCGTATTATAAAAGGATGGAAGGCTAAAAGATTTAGCTTTAAGAGTGTTTTTCGTCAGATTGCTGTTTCTCAGGCGTTTTAATGACTCTCGGGTGTTCGTGTCGACAATTATTTATGTTACCGCTTCCCTAATATGTACAACGTGGAAAAAAGCTGTTATTTTGTCATGATACAAAATTTGCATAAAAGAAAAACAACATAGTTCCGCCTGAAAGTACAACAGTACATATTTTTTGTTTAAAAAAGAACGTTATAAATGTGAATTAAAATGAATATATGCATAGTTAAATCTTTTC
>NW_019416542.1:249475-273939 GCF_000390285.2 Anoplophora glabripennis | reverse complement strand
TATATATATATATATATATTAATTATTCTAATTTACAGTTTGTATTTTCATTTGTCTTAAATCAGCTGTCTCGTTTGAGGCGTTTCGTTAAAACTACATTTTCAATTGTCTATGATGTCAATTAATTGTTTCCAAGGACCCTTAGATTTGTCAGGTTAGGTAGGTCGACTAAATCTTTTTCGTCTCTTGGGGGAAGTAGCTAATTAAACATGAGTAAAATTTAATATGCCTCTGAGAAGTTGCGACCGCATTTATTGTTCTTTGTCTTTCCTACCTCATCTGCCGAGATGACGTCATTGTCTCAGAATAATAAGAAGTCTTGTTAAGTCCACGATAAAAGGACAACAAGAAAAAATCGGCAAGGCTGTCAGCTAAGAGGTTTATACGCTTTAAATTGAAGTCAATTATAAGCGATCTTCTCAGAATTGTTGTTGCTATTAGTGGATTACAACAATTATGCACCCTTTCACCTTTTTTTTAAAGTGTTATTTATTTTTAAACAAACTGTAATTATTTTTGTATCTTCCTTTAAAGGACCAATGAAACAATTCTTGGATACAAATCGTTTTACTTACAAAAAAATTCAATGTAAACGTGGATTTTTTTTGATACCTATCCATTTGCTTAATATATTGCATTAGTATCTTTTTATGCTATAATTACAACTGCTTTTATACTTGAGACAGTTCTGTGACAGCAATTAAAAAATTGCTCGAGCACAGAATCGTGACTTATCCACTCGTTTTCTTTAATTGCAAAGAAATTTCTTGCTGATATTTAACGTGCGCGACAGGCATGATTGTAACACGTAGAGCTTATTATTGCGTACGACAACTGTAATAAATTTTATTTGAGGAAGAAGAAAAAAATGTTTGCTAGTCGTTAATCTCGACAAGAAGACGTAGCATACTGTCTAGAATAGTGACAGAGATATAAAGGCAAGTAACGATATAAAGGTTTAATTCATTTTTTATATGTAGCAAGATTTAAGTCAGTTATCTGATTGAGATATAAATGAAATTACCTAAAGATTTGACCGAGGTGGCCAAAATATATTAAAGTTTGAATTAGTTTTTTTTATTAATTTAATCATGTAGCGGTATAAAGGTCTTTTAGTAAAAATACAAGTGGATGAAATCAGAATTAATAGCAATACGTTTTATATTATCCTCTAAATCTATCTGTATTTTTGTAAGTTTTTGTTAGTTTTATTATTCTTTTTATAAGAAATTTTGATTGTCTTTCTTGACTACAGATAGAATTGCAACCTTGTACAGGGTGGTCCGAATTTTATGCAGGAAACTTCGAAGGCAGATAGATCTCTTTAAAATAGTAGGTATTTGCCTTATAAACATAGGTCTGGAACAGCCTCGTTTTGGAGAAACAGGGTGTTGATGTTGTAAAAAAAATTGATTTTTTTGTTTATATCTCCGGAATATATTAACCGATCTCAATAAAATTTGGTATAGGTAATGTATGATAATAGGTCTTGCATTCCATAAAATATGAGCTCTAAAGGTTTAACCAGTGGTGTACAATTGGACAGGGGTCGCCCCTTTTTATAAAAAAAACCTACGCCACTGTATTTTTACAAGTTATTGTAACGGATTTATATTCTAATGCATTAAATACGTAAAAAAGGTAACTTGAATTTTTTCCCTAAGATTCGCCGTACTCAAGTTATTCATACCAATACAATCCCCTTGTGGCAGACACTTCAAACCATAATATTACAAGAATATTTATGTTTATGCTATAAGTGCAATTTGGAAGCAGATCAACAAAATTCTTTCCACATCACCTATAAGGTAGTGTTCCTAGTGTGCTTTACTTTCCCCTGGAGGCCTAATCCATGATCTGTACGAATAAAAACAATTTAAATCAAAATAATAATAAAAATCTGGCGATCTGGCTGGCCAAGACACTGGACCCTCTGCACCATTATGGTTGATATTGCCATTTGGTTTTCTACCTATCCATCGCCCCATATAATTTTCATTAAGCCATTCTTGTATTATTCTCCTAAAATGCGCAGGAGCACCATCCATTTGTATCTATTTTGTCGTATATTTAATGGAACATCCCCTAATAATTCAAATATATGGTTTTCTAGAAAGTTTAGAAATGACTGGGAATTTAGATGGGGTTACAAGAAGAAAGGTCCACAAACTTTATTGCGAATTATTCCGAGCCAAATTTTCACAGAAAATTCGTGTTGAAACGATCTTGACCGAATTTTATGAGAATTTTATATTCCTAGAACCTATACCCGACATTTACACCTCTTCGCGATCAAGCATCATCGTACTAATTTATATAAAGCGTCTCCGGTCCACCAAATGATTATTGGTTATTCTAATATTGAATCTCGCATATATATAGTATGTTCCAGTATTACTCAAATTAAAAAAGTATTCCTTTGAATTTTATGTTTGTACCTATAAGTAGGTTTTTGCATTTGTTTGTATTGTATTATAGCGCTTTAATATTATCTGTCTGTTATCTGTTTGTTTTAGATATTATGTTTTGTGGTATTTATTTTGTTTTAAGAGTAGTTTTTATCTCTTTCACCTATTTTTATTACTTTTTTTTTAGTTTGTAACCTTATCCTGTAACTGGGCATTGCCCGTTGGATATTGTAATTAAAATAAATAAAATAAATAAATTTTGTTGATGTGCTTACAAACTGCACTTACTTTTAAGCATAATATTTATATTCCCGTACTCCTAATATTATGGTTAGAAGTGTATGTCGCATGGGGATTGTATTGGTATGAATAACTTGAGAACGGTGAACTTTAGGAAAAAAGTTCAAGTTACCTTTTTTACGTATTTTGTGCATTAGAATATAAATCCGTTACAATAGCTTGTAAAAAATACAATGGCGTAGGTTTTTTTTATAAAAAAGGGAGTGACCCTGTCCAATTGTACATCGTTTTTTTTTAACAACTTCAAAACCCTGTATCACTGTTTTAAAGAGATCTATCTGCCCTCGAAGTTTCCTGCATAAAATTCGGACCACTCTGTATATATGAAGCCATATAATTTTGAATTAGTCATGATACTACATTTTCTTAGATTATCATTAAATTCATTCCAGTGCTCTTAAAAAAATTAAATACAGAAGCTTGTTAGAAGACTCTAGTTTTTTGTTCCTCTAGAAGTTACTTAAAAATGATATATGCCTTCTTCTTTGTATTATAAAATTCCTAGATGTAGATCTAGAAACCTGTTGCACAACAGGCGCTAAAAATTCCTTTTTTTTTATCTACACCTTAACGACCTATGTTGGTGTTCATGGCCTTTTGGTGGCTGGATTTCTGTATATTACTACATGCCTATAACTGGTATGCATGTATTTAATCTTTTTTTATACGTTACCTTTTTAATTACTTTTTTACGTTCACTCCTACCTGTAATTACATTTTTTGTGCGGTTGAGTAATATAATTAAACAAATACAAACCACAAACGTTCGGGAGCGCAAAACAAGCAATAATTAAAATAGCTTCATTAAGAATACTGCAGTCTAATGATTTTTTTAAAGCTTTATTTACAACTATACGCATCCTCGTGAAGTTTTTGTATATGTAAATGTTGTTTTCTCTTATTTATCAAATTATGTAAGTAATATTGTTGTACCAGAGCAATATGTTTTTTTTTTAAGGACGGTCTACTAATCTTTGCTGAAAAATTCGATGAATGATAATAATGCCTTAGATCGTACTAGTCAAGTGGGCGTTGTCTATGCAGACTTTTGGAAAACCATTTGATAGTACTAGATCATGATTATTGGGTAAATTGAATGATATTGGTCTAAATGCTGATATTGTTACCTTATTTTGTTCATACTTAACTGATAGATCGCAGTACGTACGTACCGTTGTTATCAGTATATGAGGTACCCACAGAAATCAGGTGTCCCGCAGGGATCTACTCTTGGTCCTTTATTGTATATTATATTCATTAATGATATGACTTCTGCCCTGAATGTAAATGTTTTAATTTCTGATGGTTTGGATTTTCTTCAACGGAATTTAAAACAGCTTCTTTCACATCTACCGGTCTTACTGACCATGGTCGAAGGTTTTCTCTAGTACGAGTCAAAAAAGTACCTTTTTATCGAAACCTTCAGTCAATTGCAGCAAAAGTATTGGGTAAGGAATTTGTCGAACTGGAAAATTTCAGCATATCGCCTTGTTAATGCGAAAGAATTACATCCCACAATAAAAAAAATTATATGAACTACCTTCTCTATTTTTTCATGAGGAATTCACGTCTCCCTCTCTCCCCCATAATTTTTTTTTAAGTATAAACGGGACACCTTGTATGTCTGGCAGTGTTACACTAATATCATCAATTAATCAAATTTATTCCTTCGGAATATATGTCATTCATTGCATATGCATTAGGTCACACGTAGCAGGCCACTCCTGCGATACAATTCAATAACAATACCATTACTTCTTCCACAGCCAAGACGAAAACCACCCACATCCCTGACTAACAGCGCCAATCTAAATGGTCGCTAAAGAGTCTGCATGACAACAAAGCCGCTGCTGGACGGCTCCAGCAAGAGTTGGAAGAAACGCCTTGGAAATCGCTATCTCCCGTGTATATCGTTAATGCGTGTTATCGGGCATGATGGATAACTATTAAGTATACCGCGTCGTGCTCTTCTAGTCTGCACAGACCTGCAATTTGGGAGGTGTTAAGGCTGTGATAAGGCGAGGAATTTGATACCTGACAGTTCCAATGAGGCTAGCCTTGATGGTGCGGTACAAAGTTAAAAATTGTGAAAATTTTCAGACTTTTAACATATTCGTCATGGTTTTTGTACACAAAAATGTAAATAAATTGAACATACATGATACGTTATGTAGAATGGTATAGTTGCATTATTACATTTTAAATGGTATTGACTCATACCTACTCCTTAAATGTTTTATATATTTGATGTAAATATACAAATAAATGTGTGAATTTACGCTTATCTATTTGGGCTTAACAATCGATCGAGGTGTTAGGAGTCTAGCAGACCACATGTTTGCATTCATTTGTGACCTAGTAGGTTGTTGGAGCGGCGTCTGTTTGGTAATTAAGGAACATGTGAGCCCTTTTTACCTGCCTCGTCCGTCTAACCACTTTGAACCTCTTCAAACCTTCCTGATGCCCTGATGAACGCAAGGTTTTCGATCCATAGAAGGTCCCTCACCTCATCCCTTTGCAACTCTTCGGTACCAAAGACCATCTGTGGCCTAGTAATGCAGCAAAGAGTCCTAAATACCTAAATACATACTGAGGTAAGTATTGTAAATAATACGACTTTGTGTAAATTATGTAAAACTTCATTTAACGTTATTGAAATTATGTGAAACGTCATATTAATCGCATTTGTACAACTTTGCTTAACAGGCGTCAGGATTATAGCTTAATATTTAACACCTGCTTTAGTTATCTTTTTTCTTCAACTAAACTAATGTAAAAAAATAAAGGGTCAAAAGAATTTCCGAAATTATTCCGTGATTTTTGACAGACTGTATTTAGGTGAAAAATGGTCGTATCGGGAATTTAAAAAAGCTTTTATTGAAGCTCTAAGAGTCTAGTTTTTAAATCTTCCGGATGAAATTTTTTAGGAGCTATAGTTATCATGCAACTGTAAGAAATAGCGCGACAAAAAATTTGGCAATTTTTTTTCCACGGACTTGGAAAAATTATTTTCAGCTAAACCATTGCATGTACCAGATAGCTTGTTTATTCAGCTTTAATTCTTTTTTTTAAATTTGTATACGTCAATTTTTCATCGAAATATCGGATTTTTAATGGAATTTTTTTTAATATGTTTTTCATAGAAGAAAAAGGGTAGTTTTGAAAAAAAAACTGTTTTTTAAGTGAATACAGATTGCACAAAAATTAATTAGAAATTTGTCCCAAAAAATGGTATGAATCAGGGTCGAAATCTGGTTTGGGTCATTAACTTTAATTTTACTTTAATTAAAAGTTGATGAACAGAAGCATAGGACGGAAAAGTTAAATGCAGCTAGAAGCAATTGGATTTTTGTTTTTTTCAATGTCCAATAAAAACAAAAAAACTAAATATTTCGAAAATTTTTCGAATTTTTTTTTTTCGTCAATATAAACGTTATTTTCGGTAAAAATGTGATAAAACCTAAAAAAAAATGTTTTCCATTTTAATCATGATTATGAAGTGTTTAAGCTCAAAAAACGTGACCCTTTAATTTTTTTCAAAAGTTTGACTGAAACAAAGAAACGGTTCGCTAGATCGAGATGAAACTACACAGGGTTCTTCTGGGTATATCAAACCGTAAAATTCATACTTAACATTAGTCATTTCGTGAATATTTCTAATTTAGCCGTCAATTTTCTAAAAAACCATCAATTATCCTTTATTCCTAATTTTTAAAATTCGTATAAAAGATGAAAAAAAAAAAAAAATCCGAAAAGTTGCAACAGTATGTTGTAGGAAATTTATTTCAGTTTTCGAAAGTGCTCTTCAATTCTCTGTACGGCCATTTGTCGCCGAGATATCGATAATTGAAGACAAAAGAATTCTTTTCCATTAAAAGTCTGATATTTCGATGAAAAATGGTCGTATCGAAATTAAAAAAAAAAAGGAAATTGAAGCTGAATAAACAAGCTATCTGGTCCATGCAATGGCTTAACTGAAAAAAAAAAATTCCAAGTCCGTGGACTCTGAAAAAAAAAATTTTGCAAAATTTTTTTGTCGCGCAATTTCATGATAACCGTAACTCCTAAAAAATTTCGACCAAAAGATCTAAATACTAGAATCTTAGAGTTTCAAAATGCTATTTTTTTTAATTTCCGATACGGCCATTTTTCACCTAAATACAGTCTGTCAAAATCACCGAAAAATTTCGGAAATTCTATTGACCCTTTAATTTTTTGCATTAATTTATATTTCTCAAAAGATTGTAGCCATTCGAAGTAGTTCCAAGATTCGAAGTCAAAACGTAGGAACTAACGCAAAATGCTCATTGAGCGAAAGGTCTTCACATAAATGAATAGTTTCAGTATGGCTTTTCCCAAAGGAAATAAATAAAGCATGTTTTTGTTAAAGCCTTTGTTTAAGCCATATTCAATACATTTAAATACATATTAATGATTTCTTGAATTACTTTTGGACCTCTGTCACATGTGTGCAAGACTCTGATAAGGTATAGTATAGAATCACGTTTCATTAGAATAGATTTACGGATGCAATTTTTGCAAAACTCATCGACTTAGAATTTACCGCATCAGTAGTTACTTGCTGGTATTAGTATTATAATTCCCATTTTTTCTTCATTCTTATCCCCTCTAATACGCAACAGTGCAAGTACAATAGTTACTGTACTTAATTATTTTAAATTAGAAACAAATTTTATCGAAGAAATTGTTTGCTTAATTATTATTATTATTATAAAAGAAAGAAGAACTAAAGGTTTATGTATGGATGCAAATCATGGGGGATTGAGTTTTTGCATATCCACAATATGGGATAAGCCCAAGAAGAAACGTTCTAAATATAGATTCTTCACTGTTTTTAGATTTCTGGGATGGCTTTTGGCAATTAAAAAAACTGGGGGAGGGGGTGATCGAGCATATTCTACCGCAGAGCGGTTTTCTTGTGTGTACCTGTGTAATTTTGGTTGTGTGAAGAAGCAAGAGCATGGGAAAAATGAAACAGTTAAGGGTAAATGTTGATAACGACGTAGAGAAAAGTTAAGAATAGACGTAAGTGATGTAGGTAGTTACAGACAACAAAAGACGGAAATAATTCTGGAAAAACCCGAACCATGTTGGAATTAACATTGAACTGGCATTCTGGATTAATTACATTTCGGTATTTAGGACAAAATCTTTCAAGAATGGTTATTTGAATTACCACCCACTCCCTGACCATTGCATATACGCGTTGGATTGCACCATCCTCAAATACAAATATAAAATTGTGTATTCCTCTTTTGCGTGGTTTGAGACGTTTGCATAACTTTAATAATAACCATTTTATTTAAATTTCATGAAACGTCATAAAACGAAAGTGAAAAGGACAATGAAAATAAATCATGCTGGTTTTCGCAAATTGAGGTCGCCAGACGTTGTTTAGTCTTGCACTCTACGGAAGACCTTTAAATATGCTAATTTCTAATTGCAGGCAATAAAGTACTATTCATAATTTTCTCATTAATATATTCAGAGGTATCTAATAGTTATTTACAGTTTTTAATTCTAGATGCAGCAACTTAAAATAAAGTTTATCCTCAGAAGATATACAATGCAAAGTAAATTAATTACTCGTACCCACAAAAAAAAGTGGCAGCTCCGAAAGACAAGACCATGGTATCCATATGGTTTTGGGGTCTCTGAATCCGAATCCGATGTCCGTTTGACACGATTAGCTCTGGTTTAAGGTCAGTTCAAGGTCAAATATAGAAAATCAATTGTCAACAAACTAAACCTATGTATCTTTACGTTTTTGGGATCGCTGAATCCGAACCACGGTGTCCGTTTGACGCGATTAGCTCTGCTTTAAGGTCAGTTCAACGTCAAATGTAGAAAATCAATTGTCAACAAATTAAACCTATGTATCTACACGTTTTTGGGATCGCCGAATCCGAATCCGATGTCGGTGTGACGCGATTAGCTCTGGTTTAAGGTCAGTTCAAGGTGAAATGTAGAAAATCAATTGTCAACAAACTAAACATAATATACGTTTTTGGGGCCGCCGATTCCGAATCCGGTGTCCGTTTGACGCGATTAGTTCTGGTTTAAGGTCAGTTCAAGGTCAAATGTAGAATATTAATTGTCAATAAACTAAACCTACGTATCTATACGGTTTTGGAGTCGCCGAATCCAATTCGGTGTTCGTTTGACTCGATCAGATTTGATTTAAGTTCAGTTGAAGGTCAAATGTAAAGCCATTTATGTTGTTCGTATTTAGTCTTATGTAAGACTATCCTCAAAATATGGCACTCTTGTTTCAATGTGTGTTAGGTTTATAACATCCATGTTTGAAGTGATTTATCCAACAATATCATTGTAGTAACCCAAGGAAAATTCTTCATCGTTAGAAAAATATTCCTTTTCGACCACAAAAACTTATAGATATGTAGATTTATTTTGTTGAATTGATTCTCTATATTTGACCTTGAACTGAACTTAAACCAGATCTGATCGAGTCAAACGGACACCGGATTCGGATTCGGCGACTCCAAAAACGTGTAGATACGTAGGTTTAGTTTGTTGACAATTTATTTTCTACAATTGACCTTGAACTGACCTTAAACTAGAGCTAATCGTGTTAAACGGACACCGGATTCGGATTCGGAGACTCCAAAAACGATACATAGGTTGAAAAATAGATGCATAGGTTTAGGTTGTTGACAATTGATTTTCTACATTTGACCTTGAACTGACCTTAAACCAGAGCTAATCGTGTCAAACGGACACCGGATTCGGATTCAGCGTCCCCAAAACCATATGGATACCATGGTCTTGTCTTTCGGACCTGCCACTTTTTTTTTGAGGGGCTGAGGGGAGAGGTTATAAAACGATAATTGTCCCTTTAGTATTACGATTATTATTATGCGATAACTTATGTTGTGATGTTGCCTAAACATAAAATAATAGAAGAAATTTACAATTGTAAAATTTAGAAGATTTAACTAATTACATAAGAAAATAAATAAGTATATTATATGCATGATAAAAACTAAGTATAATTGGAGTTGAGTGAGGTGGAGCAACAAAGCACATATGTGCTAGCATAATAATAATATACAAGGAGATATATTGGTTTTAATTAGTTATTATTTCATTTAGTTAATCATACGTTAATGTACTGACAAGTTCTTCTCCAAAATTTTCGTTGTGCGGACTTAGTTAAAATTCTGATTGTTAGGTATTCTGTGCTACGAATGTACTCAAGATAATTAATAGTTTTTCTTTTTAAGCTCCATTAGGTAGGTATCCAGCTGAATTGAGATTCTGGTTTTGAGTGCAAATTAGGATTTTTAACGATTATTTGAAAATTATGCACATTCATGAATTATGCAATAAATCAGACATTCGAAATTTTGCATATGCATGTACAGTTGTTTCTCAAAAACAGAAGACGATACGCTCTTTGTCCATAAAGTAACCATTTTATTTTCAATGTCCTATTAGCTCCAGAGTTTATGGTAAGTCCCTTTTTCCAATACATCCTGTATATAAAATTAAGACAATAAAAGTACCTATGATCTATCTTCACTGTAGCCTGAGACGCCTCAATAAATTAAAATAAAGATCACCAACGCCGATACGCTATCTTTCTTCTATCATGCGAACACCTTAGATTGCAGATCAATTTTAACGCCATAATTCAACCTTGGCAGTCATTACTTACTATTTTTCAGCGTTGTCGGTCCGTTGCGAGTTAAATCTCGATATCGCAAAAAAAATTGTCCAAGTGGCTCGATTTAATAATTATCAGCTATTATGGATGACATTGAAGAAGCACAAGTGAATTTGATGCAAAAGAATGCCGCAGGTAGTCTGCTGATGGATTAAATGCTGTGTGATTGTCAAGAGGCGCCTAAATTAAGATCGCTCGCTTGATAGTTGTTGTTGCAGGATCTCTTTTTTTATCTCTAGCAATAAATTAGCGTTAATTTCGGAATGCGAAAACAAGAGGAAGGTTTATACTTGTCTTCCAGAATGGAGAAATGTGGGGTGATTTCACTTGAAATTTTGTTATATCTTGGTGATTTAGAGATCAATTCAAATTTGGTAAAAGTTATAAACAGTTATAATTTAGTTTCATCACTTTAGCCAGTGGCGTGCAAGTGGGATGCGGAGCCCCTTTTTTATATAACGAAAGTAGGCTACTTTTTGAAGAAAAATATAATACATTTTCATGGTAGATGTTATCCAAAATTTATAAAAAACGTCTCTCACTATTTTTTTTGGAATATGCACTGTTTACGAACTATTTTGTTTTTTGTAGTGATAGAGACCCTCCTGAACATTTTGGTCTATAAATTCATCGGAAGAATCTAAAGAATTATGTGAAGAAATAGATCTGCTGAGACGCCATCAATAAATAATGAAAAGTGATTCTTTGTATAGGAAGCGAAAAGACATTGATAACATTTGATTTTTTTTATTAAAAAGATAAATACCTATATTGTCTTTCTGACATGTCTAAAGTAAATAGTTTTTACAATTTAGGCCAACTTACTTCTCTACCTAGTTAATATAATACAGCAAAACTAAATTTACAGGGGGCTGTATCTCAGAAATAGTTGCCCTTTGAATGAGGGTAAGTTGATCTAAAGCTTTAAACATTTTTTAATTTAATTTGAAATTAAAAAAAGAGAAGTCTAATTAAAATAAAATAACCTCATATAACTGCAGTATAGAATTATAGTTATTTATTGTATAAGTGTTTTAAGTTTTTTTTATCTATGCAAGAATGCTTAATATTTTTAAGTGGATAAAAGGCAATTAAAACACGAATACAATACAACGTTTTATCCATAATCACATCACAATCATATTTGTGGAGTCAGAATTATTGGAATTTAATAAAAAAATATTCGCACGACTTGATATTTTCTACTCGTATTCAATAAAACGTGGTTTTGTTATACCCATTGGTTGCTGTGGTACGTTGTTTATTATCAATTATTTAATAAACAGTTATATCTGAATTTGGTAAAAATGCAAGAAAGTAATTGTTTTCCAGTGGCTGTTTTTGAAGAAGCTCAAGAAGCAATTTTCCATTTATTGCCAGCGAAATCCAGGGAACATTACTAAAAAGTGTTCGCCGAATTTAACGAATGGAGGAAAAAATCGAGAGTTATGACAATAAATGAAGAAGTCATGCTATCGTATTTTTTTAATTTGAAGAAAAAATATGCAATTTGAAGGCTACTATAAAGGTCTACAAAAATATAGATATTGGAAAATATAACAAGCTTACTGCTTATTTGAAGAGTGAATCGAGAGGATACAAAGCGAAAAAAAGTATTGGAAAGAATACATGATGAATAATTTTTGACTGGGTTTGCGGTAAAGAATATTTAATGATGAAGGTAATATGTCTTTACCTTTTACATGTTATTATAGGTATATAGTGAACTTTGAATTATTTTAGGTTGCACTAATAATGCGGGTTTCTGGTGCTTGTCGATGCTGCCAATTAACAAATTTGAAAATTAGTGACGTACAGGACGTTGGCAGTTACCTCCTTGTTTCAATACCTGACACCAAGGCGGGCATTTCAAGATATAGAAGAAGGGTTTTACGTGAATGCTGTTGAAATATGCCAAAAATATATTTCTCTGCGCCCAATTCACCTAACACAAGACAGATTCTTTTTAAGATTCATCAATCAAAATGTACTTCTCAGCCTGTTGAAATCAACACATTGGCGAAGGTCTCCTCAATAGTTGCTTTATTCCTGAATATCGCAAATCGAGAAGCATATACTGGACATTGTTTGAGGCGCACTTCAACAACTTTATTGGCCAATAAAGGTGCTGATCTTACCACCATCAAACGGCATGGTGGATGGAAGAGCCCCTCTGTAGCAGAAAGATATTTTGAGGAGTCTATATCTAACAAACTTGATATTGCAAGGAAAATCTAAAGAAAATATAGCTGTTCCTTACAAGAAGAGACATCCGTAACTTGTGCAAATTCTTCACAAACTTCGGCAGATGTTATGCGTTCCAAAAATGCTACAAGGGTTGTTATTAACGGAAACGAAGTTAAATGTGATGAAACGAAAAACGAAATGTCTATTACTATAAAAGTAAATGTTAATGTCAATAAGTAAGTAAATAAATTAAGATTTATTATAGGTTTATTTTTTTTTTTCATTATTCTACTAGTGAAATAAAGTTACTCTATTCCACTAGTGGCTAAAATATCACTAAGACGGTTCATATGTGTGGATAAAAGTCCGATTAAAAGGAGATTGTAGATAAATAGTTATTTATGGTACTAATGTGGTACGGTATATATGTCACGCTGGGAAATTTTCCCAAGTGACTTAACACACGAGTGCCTTACAAAATTTTATCCAGCACTTTCATAGAATTTCGTTTTAATAATAAATAAAAGTAACTTAAAATTTCAAGTTGTCGATGTCAGAAACGAAATGAATGTATTTTTAAATATTACAAAGGATGTGAGTGATACCTAAATTGTGTCTCTAACCAAGGGTTTCATAACTCACTAGTGACTTATGACTTATAACTCACTAATGAGTTATATACCACATTATTCCTTTAAAACCAAAGAAATTATAGTATCATTATATACAAGTGTTGGATAAAATTTATTTTTTCTCGGGAACTATTTATTTTAGCAATACGCAACCAAGTGTAATTAATCAAATTTCAAAAAATATCTACGTTTTCTCGAAATCTCTACCAACGAAAAAGGTGTAACAAAAAAAAACATAAGACTTGTTAAGTTGTTCTTAGCTACCTCTATGTTCTACGTAAGAAATAGACGGAGTAAAATTGTTCGAGCTGACGCTACGACTGACCCTGTATTTAACTCAAATTAGAGCGCTGTTGCCAAGATTAGTGGATTTCCCCAGACTTCATAAATTTTACATTATTTTAGCACTAAACGTTGGCAGGGATTTCCAGTCGTCCTTTTTAAGAAAGTGAGCGTTTCTACCAAAGCAATACCTACATTTAATAAAATACTGACAATAAATAATCAAACCTTGTCCGTTCTTCGACTATACCATATGTTCGACACCAGACGAATTCGCGACGGCCGCGCCGCCGCGCCGTGTGGGCCGAGATCCTAGCCTGGCAGTCGCGATATATATTCAAAAGTCACTTGCCTCTGAACCCGCTCCAAAATGGTCGCCCACAAGGGAAAGTCGGGGGCCCGCAAAGCAGCCGCTGACATTAAACTTATCCTCGATGTTATTAACTCATACGAAAACAAAGTGTTTACGTGGTGACAATTTAAAAATCCCGTTAAGTTGGGGCTCGAAATGGAAAGTAACCGTAAAGTCTACATGTGGATTTTTCCAGCAGATTTTCTTTGCAGTCGAGGATATTATTGTACAGAGTGGTTCGCATAACATTATAATTTTTACCTTTCTTTCTACGAAGAAATAGTAAACGTTGTACGAAATCTTATTGCGATATCAAAAAATATATATATAAAAAAAATATATATAAAAAAAATTGACCGTTGCGTTTCGAAGATATAAACCAATTTTTAATGAAATGAGGTGAGTGCCCTCAAACTAGGATAGGATAGACATTTGCAAGTGAATAAGACTATATAAGTAGTGTCATCTTCAAAAAGAATCGCGAAGTTATTCCTTATAGCTGTTTTACATTGACAATTTATTGATCAATCAATTCATGAAGTCGCTTCATCAAGAAATTGGACAAGTGTAATGCACCAAATCTGCTGTCAAATAACTTCATGAATTTATTCATCAAGTTCTTGACGAATTAGCGCATGTTCTAATTTTCGTCAATTTCTTCGTGAAGTTCTGAAGTACCAACCCGACAGATTTCCAGCCTCAGATCAGTAATGAGGTTATGATTATTGGAATATGTAAATAATTGTGTGGCGTCGTACTAGTTTTGCATTGTTTTTACCGATTTGTTACTTACAAACACTAATATTTATATAATATGTGTCAAAACGGTACCGCTGTTGTATCACTACAATTATGAGTGGAAAGGTGACATTTTTGAAATTTATTTGCTTCTTTGATTCGTTGGTAGAACTGATTCATGCGTCAAAAAACTTGACAAAGTCTGTAGCAGTGTAAAACCACACTGTTTACCAATAAATTCGTGAAATAATTCATGAAGAACTTCCTCAATTTATTCATCAATAAATTGTCAATGTAAAACAGCTATTACAGAGGTTGAGACATCGTTTATATATAATAGAAATAACAGGGGTCCCAGAACAGGACCTTTAGGTACTTCGTAATTCAAATTTAAAGTTTTAGGTTTGTCGTTGTTGTAAACCACGTATTGTTGTAATTGTGCAGACTATTAAAGAAAATACATAACAAATATATGACATACAGGGAAAAATGATATGGATGAAACGGATGAAATGATACGGAAAGATTTAGGAAATCTTGCTATTTTAAACTAATACACTATGGGCCAGGAAAAATTGGCCAAAACACTAAAAGTACTCCAATTGTGGTCCTCCAGGGTTTTTGGGGTCGCTGATTTCGAATCCGTACTCAAAATTAATAAATTCAAAATGGCGGATCCAAAGGGACCGCCGGGTGTCTTGGCCGGTGGATTTCGATTTACCGAGGTAAGCATCACGGACGCAGGTTGGAATTTGGATGGATGACCTAAGGCAGGCTCGGGGACATGGCTGTGGCAGCCTATCAAAGACCTGGGTCGTTCAACATTTTCCGCATGCGTGTGGTCCCCGATAAATGGTAATGAGAACAGAGCAGAGAAAATCTCTGTAACTCAAGACCATGCTATCATACATAAACTGTACGAGACTTTGCCACGAAGCCACCCGTGTAGTAAATAGGATAGTTTGAAGAAAATTATTCGAGTAATGAAGGAGGGTGTACAAGGGATTTAATAAGGCCTAAGTGCCGCGGTGGAAAAACAATTCCACCACCCTCCGACATACATACATACATACATACATGGCGGATCCAATATGGCGTACGAAAATGCTGAAGATGCTCTCATTGTGCTGAAATTTGGTATTGATACGTTTTCACGGTCGCTGATTTCGAATCTGTACTCAAAATTGATAAATTCAAGATGACGAATCCAATATAGCGGACAAAAATGCTAAAGATGCTCAGATTTTGCTGAAATTTGGTACTGAAGGGTTTTTTAGGTCATTAATTTCGAATCCGTACTCAAAATTCAGAAATTCAAAATGGCGGATCCAATACGATGACTATAAAATTACAAAATGTGATTATGTAATTGAAAAGCTTGCAGTTTGCCTACAAAATCTGTAGATTCCAGGGCCTACCACGAAGTGGTTGCAGTGCAATTTTAGATTAATTACCGTATCGGCACTTCGGGGGTGCTTTATTAGAGTGAGTGCCATTACATCTAAAGTATTTTTTAGTTTTTTCAAATTTTTTCGCAGTCGTTTTTTATTAAACCTAAATTAATAGATATTACTATAAATTATTAGATAGAAAATAGAGAAATTATTTCTTTCAGCTGTAAATCCAAATAAGTAGTTGCAATATTTCTTATAATAGTGTCCTGAGGGGTTTTTTATTTAATCAGCGACCCGAAAAACCCCCGAATACTGATTTTCATGAAAACTAAAAATTTGTCTGAAGTATTGGTCCGCCATATTGGATCAGCCATTTGGAATTTTACAATTTTGATTTCTGATTCGTAATCAGCGACTCAAAAACTCCCTGGGTACTGATGTTCATGAAAATTAAAAACTTTTTATCGGATTGGTCCGCCATATTGGATCGGCCATTATGAATTTTACAATTTTGACTTCTGATTCGTAATCAGCGACCCGAAAATACTTACATGCCACATTAAAAAAAAGTTCCACAGAGAAATAAAATGTATGGCTCAAAGAGTTAACCTCTTTCACGCGTGCTGTCACGGTTTATTATAAAATTCTTCGAATTATGTGAATATTCGCAAAAGTTCGCTGGTTTTTCTTAAAATACACACTCTAAGGAATCCAATGTACATACAGAAATCTAGATAAATGATTTAGTAAGCACAATCTTGTCATGTTGGTGTTGAAGTTATTGCCACCGACCACAAAATTATCTTTATTAGTTAACGAAAGTATCAAAAGTTCTAAAATTACTGAAGATTCCAGGAAATTACTGCCACATAGTATTTTTTATTAGTATTGTGTAAATACTTTAATTATTATGTGGTTGCTAACAGTGATTGCAGCTTTAATGACAAGGTGGTACTTTGGGTATTTGTCATTCAATGGTATTGTACAGAGTGATAGAAATGTCTCGGGAGATGATGCAGCTCTGGAATATGGACATGTGTCCTAAAACAATTTGCAGACAGTGATGAGGCTCTAAATTTTGATACTAACACGTCAACCCCCAGATATTTGAAAATCTAAAAATTTTATTACTTTTATTAAGTTGTTTAGTATATCCGACGTTATTTGGTATTAGTTACCTTAATTTTATCTGTAATTAAATAACTCATTAGCCCAAATTTCGTCACTCTACGTTTAAACGTCTTCAGAGGTACCTATTTTAGAAAAGATCACTTTTTTCAAGTTTCGACACTCTGAATCTCGAAAACGAAGAATTTCCGGATACCACTTTCCTCTTATTTAGACCACTGAAATTCAAGTTTGGTGAATTAATCCTGAAACACCCTGTATATGCATAAAAACCATTCATGCGAATCATCTCGTATTTCTTCCTCTGAAATGCCTTCCAAGTTACTCGCTGCGTCTATAATTTAGTGCCCTTCTTAGTTAGAAATATAACACTTCCTCTCTTGCATCTAATGTAAATTTCTCCCCACAGAAAAATATCAGAACTTGCATACGACGCCACGTACGCAACAGCGTATCAGTTTCATTCTGAGAAGGAACAAGAGACAGAAATAACTTCTGCAAAATGCTCTCGACCGGAGGGAATTGTAATTGCGAACAATCCTAACTACCTACGGGTCTAGCTTATCACTGCTTAGATTACTTTGCCCGATAGTTGCAACTTGTTCCTTGCATCCGAGAATAAAAAGTCTTGATGGCGAAACAAGCGTGTGGTATCAAATGGAAACGGCTCTGGGGGTCATTCTACTGCTTCCTGTGTTTTGGAAATGGATCTGGACTGGAGTGTTCATTTCCTTTTAAGAAACAAAATACATTAATTACTCAATGATATATTTCCTCCATTGCTTTCCAACGATCTGGGCATTTTTTAATTCCACGTTTTAAGAAATCCGATGGCTTCGATTATTTCATCAAACTAATTTTGAAGGGCGACATCGTCATTAAAGGAGATTCGTTGAATGTCGTTTGATAGAGAGCGGAAGAGATGAAAATCTGATGGATCAAGATTATAGTGGATGTAGAATAATCTCCCAACGGAGCTTCTGAAGAGCCGTTTTTGTAATGTTAGTTAAATGACGTTATCACGCCTCAAAATTCTTCGATGATGAAGTAGACGAACCTTCTTTGTTCCACCAAATCCACAGTAGCTTACATGGATGGGTACAGCTTTTGATCGACGAGTTGTTTTTCTGTTAGAACTAAGCCATCCTTTTCTTTTCGTCGCCAGTAATAATCTGGACAACAACGATCGATGTTGTTAGCGAACTAAGTGATGTGGAGCCAGCAAAGAGACACGGCATCCAAATGTCATTGGTCGACTGGTGACAGTTTATCGTATTGGCCAATTTTTGTGTTGATTGACATGGATCATCATGAATTCAAGTTTTTAAATAATATTTATCAAAATCAGATGGTTTTTCTTAACGCAATGTATCATTCATATCAAAATAGTCGGAGCCTTAACTCCTAACTAAAGGTTATGCCTAAAAAGTCCGTTTCTTTTCCACTAGATACTCCATAATTTACACAATCTGTGCGCACATTTACAAGTTTGAAAACTGTTCAATTGAATAATCGTATGGCCTAAAACAACCAGAAAACATAAAACCTTGACATGCGTCCAACAATTGATTTCGAATGCACTTTTCTGTGGAAACCAAAAGCTCTACGAGTTTATGCATTATTCCAAACTCGTCGTAAGCAAAAATTCATGGAGTATGAAGTCCATAGAGTTGACAAGATGTTACCAGGATTTATTGGTCAAACTTAAAATTTTGATTCGGGTGGTTAATATAAGAAAATTAAACCCTTAGAAGAAAGGCCCAAATCTCTTCGTTTTCGAGACAGAGAGAGTTGAAATTTGAAAAAAATTCACATTTTCTAAAATATTTTAAGACACTTGATGCAGAGTGATGAAACTAGAGCTAATGATTTATTTAAGTAAAGACAAAAAACCGGGTGTAAGTAAATACATGTACCAGTGGCAGAGACACTAGAACCCATTATCGTTGAGAATCCCAAATATTCGACGCCGTTGGGTATTTTGGAAATTCGAGTAGTGTTTCTGAGAAAAAGTACGTTTTATATTTCATTCGAAAAAGGACTATTTTCGAGTTATTATTTTTTATTTACATATTAACTGTAGATCTAGTTTAAAAAAACTTTAATAAAAAAGTCTATAGAATTTTTTTCTGAAAATGCAGTATTAAATATAATATAAACCAAACAAATTATTAGTGTAGTAATTTTGCATTTTTTCGGGGCTATGTTTTCTATGAACTCTAACCTAATGCAATTTTGATGACATTTAAGTCATTTTTAGAAAAAAAAAACACTACAATAGGATAGATATAGAGTTATTTTAAATTTATTTCTGTGCTTGGTGCTTGATAATGCCAAAGTATATTGAATAATTCGGAAATAGTCTATTTTTTCATATAAAATTAAAGAAAAGATTTTTTTTTCGAAATTTTACTAGCAGCTATAAACACCAATCAACTTTCTGCGATTGATTACTATTAGTATTTCTTCTACTTATAAAGTATATCCAAATTTACCGGATTTTCACCAATAATTAGACAAATATTTAGTCTAAGTTTCATCACTCTACGTCAAACGTCTTCAGAGATGAAATACATATAATGTGATTTTTTTCAAATATTCGTTTCCGAGCATTCCTTATTTTAATCACTTGATTTCATTTCAACATTGGACAATTAATCCTGAGCACCCTGTATTACGTACATCCTATAATCTTTAATTTAATTGACCCACTGCAACAAATTCATGAGGATAATTAAGTTATTATTTGTACGATTAGGAATTTAATCACGATCTTACAGAATAGGCTCATTTTGTAACCTATCCATCGCTTTAATTGTAAATAATTACTATACATGTAATTAAAACAAAAACGCATCCTGTTGGAATACGAAATGTAGGTGGATGAGTAAACCCTATGACTACGTCTATACAGTGCCCCTAACAAAAAGAACTCCGAATGACATTTTAAGAAATATGTCGTATTTCTGCAAAAAAATATATAAAAGTAAATAAATTTCAGTTTTCTAATGCTTTTGTCAATATATCTTTTTATTGCATTTTACACCTCTATTCTATAATTGGGTACGACCTGCTGAACAGTGAATAAATTACGTACAAATGAATTTTTGGCAACATTCTAGTCGAATTTGTAGAGCATCCGTTGCAAATGATCAGATTTATGGAAGGACAATTATTCTTGGATTTTGCATCACCACACAAAGCGGTGAATGAATCTTTGACCAAAAACTCAACGAATGTCATCGAGCAGGCACTGTATTCGCCGGAGTTCTTCCTCTTTCCCAAAATCAAATTACCACTGGAACAAGTTTCAAGTCATTGAAGCCATTACACAAAAGTCCATACCGGAATATGCGTTTAAAAAGTGCTAAGTTGTTCGTTGGAAAAGTGTACTGCTTCAAATGCCTATTTTGAAGGAGTCAAAATGAATTTTGATAATTAATTGAATATATTGTGTTCTATTGACAAATTCCGGATACTTTTTTGACACAATGTATTTCTTTTATAATGTTGCGTTTTTACATTTATGTACTTATTTATTATTGTATGTATTGTTTTTGTTTTTGATATATTATATTTATTTCCTAAGTTGTTTTATTAATTAACTGATATTTTACTCATTCTTACTCTAAACTGGTTTTCTGTTGGGTGACATATTCAATAAATAACACATAGTGTGTGGTACGCTTAAGGTGTAACTGTGGTATTGAGCGAGCTCTAGCGAAATATAAGTTTTTGGTATGTAAACACATTAATTAATAGCAAATTAAATACATGCACGTATAATTCACAATTGTAAGTTGACGCTGAGATAAAAAATTAATGCAAATCGCAAGGCAAAATATTAGAAAAAGCATAAACAGTGGTGATAAAGAAAGTCGATGAAAATCCTTATCGCTGTTTTTGATATACAATAGTAAAGCAAGCCACACAATAGCACTCAATAAAATGAATGATCCCGAAGGTATTACAAATAGACAAATTTATGAAGAAATTATAAGAACCAAAACTGAGCTTAGAAATACTATAGAGGCTAGTGAAACGCGTCTCTTATTAAAAGTAGAAGAGCTTAAATCCAAATTGCACTTAGTGGAAAAGGAAAATCTATTCCTCAGGAATAAATTGGAAATCTTGGAAAAGACAAACAAGAAAAACAATATTATTATATTTGGACTAAGTACAACTGAGAACAAGATTACACCGGTATTCATATGTGAGAAGCTAAACTCCTACTTAGCGTAGATTTGCAGGAATCAGATATCAACGACGCATACTGTTTGGGAAAATCTGAAAATAGCCCAATAAAAGTAGAACTAATAAGCTTCACTAAAAAGCTAAGCATATTGCAGAATCTGCATAAACTAAAGGGTACAAAAATCTCAGTGGCTCACGATTTAACTTTTAAACAAAGGGAAGAGAATAAAGTGTTAAGAAAACATTTACGGTCCCAACGTGAGAACAAAAATAATAATTGCTATATAAAGCAAGACAAACACTTTGTTAATGGCAAAGCTTTTACTGCTGAGGAGCTAGAAGAAAACGAAATAAGTCCCAAACTAGTTACAAATAGTGCACCAGCGACCCCTGATCTTGGAGTAAAAACGTTTGAAACAGAAAAAAATAAAGAAATAAACCTAGCTGTGACTGAAGTTGTTCAGGAAACTGGAACACCAGAACCCGGACCATCCATAAAGCATTTGAAAATCCTCCAAGAAATAAAAGGAAAACCTAGAACTCGGTCCGTGAAATAACTTCAATTATTTTGTATGTACCTTTCTATTGTACGATTGTATGTTATTATCTTGTACTGTTTTCATGTTCATTGTTTATAGTAAAATTTTAATATTGCTATCTGTGTCCCAATAATAAATGTTCGTATGTATGTATTTTTTTTTTTCGATCGTTATTAAGCTGGTATATTATACCCTTATAACCCTTTGCATGTAGTAGTCATTTTAAAAATGGATCAGTATATAAGGGATTATAGGGTTAGGGACATCGACACCATAACTTTGGATTTCATGTACGAATGTAATGAAGTGCTCAGGATAAATAATGATAATGTAAATTTTAAGTTAGTTCATAACAACATTAGAAGTCTTAATAAAAACTTCAATGAATTTCGTTGTTATCTCGAGCAATTGGAGGTGGGTGTGGAATGTATTGTACTGACCGAGACGCATCAATTTGAGGATGTTAATTTATTTAGTATATCTGGTTTCAACATGGTGTATAACTGCGGAAAATTTAATAAGAATGATGGTACTGTAATATATTTAAAATCAGATCTTGATTATATATGCGAGACTGTGATTCTGGCTAACGAGAATAGATTGATCCTGGTAGAGGTTAGGTTTCACAAGAGGATAATTCGCATTCTTGCTGGATACAGATCTCCATCCACGGAACCTCTGGAATTTATAGAAAATTTAAGAAACTACCTTCTAAGTATTAACTGTAGTAAGACTGACTATTTTCTGTTTGTGGGAGACATGAACGTTGACATTCTTGAAAATGACATAACTCAGTCTGCAACTGAATATCTAAACACTTTAAATGAATTTAATTTTCATTCAGCTATCAATGACTACACGAGAGTTACAGAGAATAGTCGGTCTTGCCTGAACCATGTTTTTATTAAAACAGAACACAAATATGAATTTTTAATGCCGTTTGCAGTAAAAACAAAAGTAACCGACCACTACACTGTACTTCTACAAATAATAATCCCAACCAACAATAATACTAATTATATAAATACCACTAAAATATGTAAAAAAATTAACTACAAAAAGCTCGAAGAAAACATGGCAAATATTGACTTTCGCAAAGTTTATAATATGGGCGACATTGAATCTGGCACCAAGAAATTCTTGGGGATATTAACAAGTGAGGTTCAAAAATGCATCTTTACTTTTACTCTGCCAAAAACGAAGAGAAAACGGAAAAACTGGATAACAAATGGCATTATTAAGTCAATTAACGAGAGAGATAAAATGTATCATCGACTGCAGCATGCCTTCGATCAGAATTTAAAAACACGATACACTGCTTATAGAAACCACTTAAATGTCCTAATCAAAACTGCTAAAGCAGATTTTTATAAACATCAAATTGCACAAAAAAAGAATAATAGCAAAGCACTGTGGGAAACTGTACAGGAGCTGACCTCTCCAAAAACTAGTATGGCATCGAGCCCTGAATATGTAACGCATGAGGGTATGACTGTAAATATCCCAAAACAAATGGCTGATATATTCAACAACCACTATGCCACTGTGGGAGAGAAATTAGCGAGTAAAATTGCTCATACGGAGTTCGAAGCTCCATTCGAGAAAAATAAACATTCGGAATCCATGTTTCTCACTCCAACCACGCCCAGTGAAATAAGTAATATAATAAATGACTTAAGAAATAACAAATCACCGGGCGAGGATGGAATTACAAGCGAAATGTTAAAATCCGTGTGCTCATATATAACAGAACCCCTAACGTTCCTTTTCAACAGTTGCTTTAATGAGGGATACTTCCCCTCTGCATTAAAAACATCTGTAGTCATACCTATATTTAAATCTGGAGACCCAGCTGAGGTAATTAATTATCGTCCAATCTCATTAATTACTACAATCTCCAAAATATTAGAAAAACTATTGAAACAAAGACTATACACTTATCTCGATAAACATTCAATTCTATCTTATAGGCAGTATGGCTTTAAAACAGGAGTCTCAACGCAAGACGCCATACTCCACTTAACATCCAAAGCATACACAGCGTTAGATAATAATATGAGATCACTCGGTGTCTTCATAGATCTATCTAAGGCGTTTGACACAGTGAGCCATAGTCTGCTGTTGAACACTATGGAAGAAATAGGAATAAGGGGTCTCGCGCTTGAACTTTTTAAAAGCTACCTAACAAATCGACATCAGCTTGTTAGAATAAATAATGAGTATAGTGAGATAATTAAGATGACCTATGGAGTACCACAAGGTTCAGTTCTTGGCCCAGTCTTGTTCAACATCTATTTAAACAACTTATTTTCTCTCAGAACATCAGGAGAAATCATAGCATATGCTGATGATACTTGCATCTTCTACAATGATAAAGACTGGCAAACTGTTAAACAGAATGCTGAAAAAGATTTAGCTATGGTATTTGAATGGTTCAATTCAAGGTTGCTTTCAGTAAATTACGACAAAACACGTTTTTTGCCTATATATGTGGACGTTCGATCTACTCCTACCTTTAAGACTCTGACAATTAGAGACATCACTATTCAGTCCGTCCCTGAATTCAAGTATCTTGGTGTCATGCTGGATAGTAATCTGAAAT
>NW_019416542.1:200500-248798 GCF_000390285.2 Anoplophora glabripennis | reverse complement strand
ATCATTATCATTATCATTATCATTATCATTATCATTATCATTATCATTATCATTATCATAATCATAATCATAATCATTATCATTATCATTATCATTATCATTATCATTATTATTATTATTATTATTATTATTATTATTATTATTATTATTATTATTATTATTATTATTATTAATATTAATAAACAAATACATTAATTAATAAGAATATTCTCGCGGATGCACTGAGAGACGAATGACAACGACATCACCGTTGGTGTTTTCACTCTCAACCCCGTGGTGTCTGATGAGGTTTTCCACCTACGACTAACAGTGATATAATTAGGAAAACGACGGAATTTGCCCCATGGAGGTGTAACTCAAGCTCGTTAAGTGTTCTAGCTGGAGGAAGAGTAAGTGCAAACCCGCCACCGCCACCTCTTACCGTCTGACAGAGACTGATGTTCTGTCTTATTGTTTATTACAGATGAGAGGCGTAAAAGTCCTTTATGATGTATAACTCGGATCGGTTGCCTGTTGGATATGGTTATGAACGTACTAATATGGCTAATCATGGGAAAATAAATTGCCTTAGTGCCAGTAAGTGAAATTAGGTGGATTAGAATAAGAACATACAGAAATTCATAAAAATTACACTTTTTACATCTTTTGTGGATGTTATCGGGAAATCTATATTATTCATTTGACATGGAACTCCCAAAAAGTAAGTCGAAGTGACTTCAAAATATTTTTTAAAAATCAATCGATTCTAGAACAACTCGCATCACATTTTTAATCGCTACGACACACAGTGAGAAAGAAAGCTCTGCAATTTTGTTGTATGCACTTATAAAGTCGAAGCTTTCCTGGATTATCCTTTTCTTATAGACTACAACATTAGATATACAGGACAAGAAGGCCCGTCTAATTGTTGACATTGCCCACAGTTTTAGGAAAAGTTTGACTGACTGCAGCCTGGGGCCAATGCGATCAACACCTGCGGATAAAAGAAAGCGTACCCCAAAAAGAGGCAATTTGTAGTTTAAATTTGTATAATGTGTAGAAATAAATGCTATAAATACGTAATTCTGGGGGCCTACAAACGTCCAAATTTGTAGACAAGCGTCAGACTCATCTGATAAAAACCAAATACTGCTCCAAGTCAAATATGACAATGATGTGACTCTTTCGCTTGTGGAATTAATTTTAATTGAACTAAAATTGATGAGCTTGAAGAAGCAGAATTTAAAAAGGGTCGGATTTTCTCTTAACTGAGTAACTTCTCGACAGCATCTAGGTGTGCTCTTCGGAATTTGTTCCCACTGCTCTGTTAGGATATTTATAAGCTCTCTCGCAGCTAAAATATCCGTTTTTGTAATGCATCTCTTTTAAGTCCAGAGATAGACCTGGGCCATATTATCTTGTTGATCCTATCGGTTTCAAAAAATTCATCGACCATATTTGCTGTGTGGGATCTGGCGTTCTTCTCTATACAAACAAAATCAAGATCATAGTAGATACGTACCGAATAAATTGATCGATGCGAAGTGAAATTACATTTTAGTATCAGTAAGTAATTTCCAAAGGCCCCGTTTAAGTAGTAGTAGTATAAAGTTCTGGGACTAACAATGTACAGGTAAGAAAAAGTCCTATACTCGAGGTAGAGTTTCTAATCTAGTCGTCACGTTTTTTAATTGCTAGCTGTAGACATAAATTACAAAATTCATTTTACATTTCTTTGATCAGCATTTTGCGTCCAATGAACTTTATTCAATTATTTGTGTTCGAAACAAAACAAACAAAACCTGGAATGTATAATCTACATACATTCAAAACGAGGTGCAAGCAACGGGTTGTGTCAAGACTAACTACGATTTGAAAGATGATCTTGGCTTGTTGCTTTATTGTTTTAGATTCACTTTCACCTTTAGCATAAGGACCATTTATAATAATTGACGGCAAAACAATGCGTTCTATACATAATGAATGTTCAAGCAGATTGGATTGCGAATGCTTCCCTGGTTCATCTCCTTTACATTCGCAAATGGCTTTGTCTGGATCTTTATATAGACCAACTATTATGTATTGGCATCATTCATGCCGCTATATATAAAAAATTATATCGACGATAAAAAAAACATCTAATTTGATACATGTTATCCATATGTGTCCATATTTTAGACATCTGTGATCACCTACAGGGTGTTCGAAATATAGTACAAGTGCTACTACCTTTTTACTCATATTTCTTAAAATGATACACTGACAGAACAGTCTCTTTGTTATCAACAAATCAATTTACATGCTGGTTTTGGATATGATCTTACAAACGTAAACATTTCATAAACATATATCTAATATATTCTAAATTATTAAACAATATTAACAATAATATTTGTTTGTAATTTATTTATTTAAATAAAATTTTAGTTTATCTGTTACATAGTTTACCCTAGTCTAAATATATAATGTAATATGTAAAAAGTGACAAGTTTAAGGCAGAATAACGTTTCTTTGAGGAAATAAATGATATACACTCAGCAAAAAAATTAAGGGGGCAGAAAAATTTTCAAAATTTTTCAGTGATTTTTGAAGGGCTGTAACTTCGTGAATAATGGTCGTATAGAGAAAAACAAAGAAGCACCTTGAAGCTTGAAGATTCTAGTTTTGAAATCTTGAGATTAAATTTTTTTAATATAATTTTGATAAATAAAAGTTCCTTAAATGAAGAATACATTCCTTTAAAAAAATTACCTACTTTTCTGTAAATTTCATATGTTCTACTTGAGTGACAAATAAACTGTTCTCTCAATGTAAACATTAGTAACTGACATACCTAGATTTATGGAACACCTGAAACTTTGTGGAAATTTCGGATATTTCTTCAACTAAACCTAGCAAATGACTTACCTTGGATGCACCTGACTGCAATAAAACTTACAGTAACGTTTATTTTTAAGAGTTACGGCATTTCAATAAATCTCAGCCACAATAGCTAATTAGTATTCCAGAGATCATTAGTAGTATAATTGAAACAACTACCAGCCTTTACATCTACCATCCTCCTCACGTCTCTAATTGTGTGTAATAATGGATGACTCACGCATCATTTGACACTTCGATTATTACTGCAGTTGATTACTATTAATTTTACACCGGATTTAATTGCGTCTCGTTAAGAAAAAATCGTAATTATACTACAGTGGATGCGTCTCTACGTAATTGCTGCTATTACTAGTGTTTCCTTTGTAAACAAATAAATATTATCCTGAAATTAATAATATGTATCTGGAACTACAGTTTCGTAGGAGTCGACAACGTTTTAACAATGAATTATTGTATTATTAATCTATATTTCATGCAAATGTTTGGTGACCGTTAGCTGATTTCAATTTGAATTTATAATTGCAATATTAAAGTGAATATAGGAGCGTGTATTTATTAATCAAGGGCAATTATGTTTTACGTAATTCTACCATCTTTGGATATATTCATGAGCAATTAAAAATATATACACTTTAATTCTTCTAGGAGATTTTCTTCATAATTTCCATGGCCTACTCCATAGGCAGTGAAAAATAAATACAGTTTTAGGTAGGTACATATGAAATAGGAACATCTAGAGAAAATAAACGTTATAAATATGGTGAGAAACAAGATATAAACATAAAACAATAATTCATAAGGTAATGAATTGTAGAGTTTAATAGAATTGTAAATAAATAATTTCTGAAAGAAGATGAGGCAGTCGATATATTTATAAATGAATGAACAAAATGACTTAACTGATAGATGCAGTTTCTTATTCTTAATTAATTTATATCATTAGTCTTGTCAGATATGTGTTCATATTTACTAATACTGTGAATAAATTTGCAGCATGAATTCTGAACTTGTCATATGCTTTTTTTATTTACAGCCGAGGAGCAGATTCAATAAATAAAATCGCAATAATTAAACTGCGAAAATACTAGTGAATTGCAATTATACATAATTTAAATGCACAAACAGATTTGTTAATTCTAAATATTCTTTTCTGTCGATATTTTTTTGTTTAATTAAGCAATATTTCTCTCAAATAATATTTATAATTTTAAGAAACAGTATCAATAATGATATTAAGACTTCTGCAAAATCAACAACAGCAAGTCTTTTACCGAACTTACATGGCTTTTACTTCCACAAACCGAACAAGCGGTTTGCTAGAATGTTGTATAAGGTTATGTTCATATTGTAATGCTGTTAAATTCCATATTGAGGATTTTATTGACTGAAAAAAGCATTATAATAATATCTCTGGATCTCTCTCTCTCTAATATCTCCACCTTCATTTAGTTATTCAAGACAAACACCAGCAAAGATTCATAGGTAATGTATGGGCAGGAATAATCGGTAACCAATTAATAGGACCCTTTTTCTTACCGGATAGATTAAACGGTGCCCGATATTTGAATTTTTTACAAACGATCTAAATCTACTACTAGAAAATGTGCCATTGCAAACAAGACAGGAGATGTATTTCATGCTTGATGGGGCACCGCCCCACTTCAGTCGTGAAGTTAGAAATTACCTCAACGCAACATTTGGTGATAGGTGGATTGGGCGAGGCGGACCACACTTATGGTCACTAGTTCACCAGTTCTTAACCCCCTTGATTTCTTCTTGTGGGGTTACCTAAAAGAATTGGTGTATTCAACTCCGGTTTATACAAGAGAAGAGTTGATGGCAAGAATCATCATTGTAATGAAATGAAACAGAATCCACAAATGCTATTTAGAGTGCAACAAAATAATCTTAAAATAATAAGGAAGCGCATTGAACTAGATGGAGGACATATCAAGCATTTACTGAAGTAACCTCTTTTAATCCATATGTTTCATTCTTAAATTTTTTCTGTTGCGTTGTGTCCCCGGTTGTGGCTATACACAAAATACAAAAATTGGATTATCTATCTTAACAACTGTTCATTTTTTCATAAGTCATGAAGTATACCTTTTTTGTACAAAAGTAACAGGGCTATTTGCCTGCGAGGGCGAAATGTCAAATTTGACAGCTCTGTCAAAGTTGCGTAAATTTTAGAACATAATTTCGACCGTCCTTGTATAACAAAAAATATTTGATTCAATTTTAAATGTACAAAGATACATTTGAATGAGTTGCTTTGATCCCCCAAATTTCAAGTTAATCAAAGTAACCCTTTAGAAATTATGGGCAATATTCATTTTTCAACTTCTTACTTTGAGTGACAATAACTCCTCAACAATGGCACCTAGGTAAAAAGTTTATATAAAGTACTAGCACTCGTTTGACCTGCTCTATATAACCCTTTATTTTTTCCCCGTAGTTACCGGACACTCTGTATAATGAATTGTAGGTATTGTATATATGTAGAATAAAACATTTCGTGATCATCGATGCGGGGCATTTTTTTCATCGTAATATTAATTTCAATGTCTTAGCGTTGTTACTTTTTATTAACAAAAAAAAAGACCGGCAAAATCGGATCAATCTTTCGTGTAAAAACGAATTTTGAAATAAGGACTCATTTTTAGTATGGTACAATAATTTTGTCTAGAAGTTTATTTTTTTTTGCAAAATTATCCCGCACGCCTAGTACCACAAACCCTGTGGAGAGTCGGCTACCAGGAGCTAAAAAAACAACTAAAAGAAACTATAAAACATCGCCACACATCTAAGATAAATAGTGGCCACGTCTTTGTGATGCGATGCGGAGTAGGCTGTGCCGTCCTTGATAGACCTTGGAGCGCACTGAACTCGAACGGACTCTCCTCCGCCTGACCCGCTGAATTCTCCGGGATGGCGACTGTACGGTGCTCTTTGTGGCGGAGGCGGTGGTGCCGCGAGGGGGCCACCGTTGCGCCAGCGGTCGCCGTCGGGTTTTCCTGGAAAATGAAAAAATTGGTCGATATCTCTACCTACTTTTAATAAGGGTAATGTTAGACAAAGGTTCGTTTAGCATAGCAACTAGAAAACACGATGGTGTTTTGATCACATCTGCAATTTAACTTGAAAATGGCCAAACACCATCTTATTTGCTGCAAAAACAACTTTTTCTTTCGTGGGCTAAATTCCGCTCAAAAGTCAAGTAGGCGTGTTATTGATTCGCCTCGAAATATGTTCGCTTGCTTCTAAAAATAAGACTGGTTTGTTAGATCCGCAGTATGTAACCGTACATGATACAGTTAAATTGCTGTCATATTTATGTAATCAAATTAGTTTGAAGACGTCGTTTTGACTAAGAACGAGACTGACAAAACCGACAAACTAATGAAACTCTTTTCATAAATCTCTGTTTTCCAATTAAATGAAAGATACCAAGACAACAAAATATTAAAAAAATAATAAACTGAAAGCCTTTGGGGTCATTCTTAAAGTTACATTTATTTATTATTTTACTATTGTACTAAATGTGCTGACGTACATACGAATAAAAAGTTTTAGAGCTTTAGGAAGACAAGAAGAATTATGTTTAGATTTTCTAATACTGGAACAAAGGCAGATTAAAAAGTTTGTGGGCACTTCATAGTCTTCTTACTATCCACATCTCTTGTTTGTTATATTCTTATAATTAGATTGGTTATACGTTTTTTATTAGACCGATCTGATCTGTCAATAACATAGTCTGGAGTATGCACTAAGCTGTCAGTTAAATAAGATTTAAATCATGGACCCCGCAACTACGTGCTCGATGGCCATCAAGTCAAGTTTTCTGAAGATGCTTCAGCTATTTTCTGAACACTGAGGAATTCTGCAGATATGCTGATGACGGATAAGTGTTCAGCATACGTAAAAACATAAGATGTCGCTCAAGCAGTACGCTATCGCTGTTCTTCAGAAGGTGCTTCACCGATTTTCTGAAGACTGAGGAATAATTCAGCACACGAAAATACATTAAGAAACAGCCAGCTTGGTCACTTTATAAAGAAATATTTGCTTCTACTCGCCCGTAAATTATTGGATTTGATGGTCATCGAGCACGTGGATTCGAAATCTGTAGCTTCAGAACAGTAGTTTTTCTGACCTAGCTCCCATGGACATTTTTGATCGACACATTGAGGACTATAAATGCAGGGAGGATTATTTGTGACAACAAAAGGTAAGAGACATTTAAATTTAGCGTTGAGGAATACAACAGTGTTAATGGTTATCAGTTTTACTAGAGGGTCATTCCATGTCAACTGACGCAACGCTTCCAGTCGATCATTTCCAATTTTCATAAAATTTTGCACAGGTCCTTGGTCCTAAACTAAACTGGGTAAAATATTAGACTCTAATATACTTTTGTTCACAAGTTATAGGCTTTGGTCTGCAGGGCCATCTTGCAATGATCACGCACGTGCTCCAAATTCCCTCAACTTTGATTTCTTGTTTCTTCAGTTTGGATCAACGAAGAAGGAAAAAATTCGTCGTGTAAATAAAAAAGCAATTGTAGTCAAACCTAAATTTCAAATTGGTGGCAAAGTTGAGCAAAAAAAATCAGTTTCTGAAATAATGACCATACTTCCTAAGAACAGCCTACATTAGTGTCTCTATGTGTGCTTAATTTCAGAAATTCAGGAGTTATGCTTCTGAAAGTAGAGGATGCCAAAAATGCCAAAAAAAAAATTTCACCCAAATTTTACCCTATCTTCAGCAGCACAAATCGGAATGTGGGTCATCTTTCATTTTTTCTTTTTTGTTTCATTTGTTTCATTTGAAAGAGTGTTGTTTCTTTTACCAAATTTATTGGTTTTCATGTTGTGCCCGAGCCTTCTAGATAGAGAAATACCTCATGTTTTCAAGGTTACTCCTCGCACGCAATGCATACAGGGTGAGTCAGGAAGAATGGATCAACACGAAGCCGGAGATACTAGACACCAAAATATGTTTGAGCTCATCATGTCTTATACGAGTGTCGCTGGTTTAAGAAATACTGGGTATTCAAGGTTTAAATTTTATTCTGAAATTTCTCAATAATTGAGAAAGTTGAGGGAATTTGGACGTCGAGCGTGATCATTGCAAGATGGTCCTGTAGAGTCTCCAGTGTAGACCAAAGCCTATAACTTGTGAACAAAAGCATATTAGAGTCTAATATTTTACCCAGTTTAGTTTAGTCAAATATTTTACCCAGTTTCATGAAAATTGGAGATGGCTGTGAGCGTTGGGTAATTTGACATGGAATGACCCTAGACTTAGTTCAGATCGTTTTTCTCTAAGAAATTTCTTCAGCGTTGGGAGCTTGATCATCATAACTTGCTTGTAAGTGCTACCATTTGCTTTACAATTCTGGAACTGTCCAACAGCACTTTGATTGGTCTTACTTTTCAAGTAGGAGCGGTTCGTGCTCGAATTCTCTTATACATAACGTATATCATACAACAATCTATTAAGTTGGGTCGTTTACGACTGCCCTGGCCATCAGATTGACCACTAACACCCGCACAAGATTCCACATTCAACAACAATTAAAATGTGAACACAATAACAGGTCTTTCCGTCTTGTACGCTTATGAAACGCACTGACACGAATCGTATGCAAATTGGGTCAAACGATGCAGCCTTAGTCGTCACTCTTTTTGTATGCGATAAGCAAAGGTAAACATAGTATTGGAACAGAGCTTGAAATAAACGACACACTAAAAATTCCTTGCACAGAGTACAGAAGTAGTAAAAATTGGGGCTTGATTAATTTATGACTCTATTGCCTACTATTTTGGCACTAGAGTACAGAAGCTCTTTAGTAGTTACCAACGCTCTCGAAGTATCATCCAAAGTGTACCACCCTGTACAGTAGTTAAATTTTTTTTAAGTAAGAACCAGAAATCCACTCTAAATTCTAATGTACTCTGGTGATTCATCAGCCAGAACTGACCTCATAATTCAAGTCGGTTACGTCATAATTTAAAATTAAACAAATTAACATAACAATAACAGGGGAGCCGGAACAAGAAGACGATGGTTACTTTTCAGAGGCATCGGGTCGTGACATTCTAATGGCGTTTCCAGTAAACCGAGTGCACCCGGTGATGGTCTTTTTTATGTAGATGTAGGCGAAGGAAATACAATCGAAACACGGGAACAGATACTGCTAATGAAGAGGATTACTTTTATTTGATTTGGCACAAAGTAAGGTGTGTCCAGCCTTTTGAGGTATATACATGAATATATAAATTGATTTCAATACATTGTTTACTACTACAGTAAAATGTCATATTGTTTACAGGGTGTTCCTAAAAATGAGGAACAGCATTGATCGCAAACACAATAAATGAAAATTACATCATTTAGAGAAATATCAACAATTGATTATTATTATGCTCTTTTTAAATAATGTTGACTACTGCATTAATAAATTAAAAACCTATAAGTATACTCTACAGGGTGCATTTAAATGGGAGGGCACCAAATATACCTTAATCCAAACTTATTTTATTTGCGAGTAGAGCTCGAAAATGTTAGGCTGGCTGCAATGTGGTACAGGGTTGGCTGAAGGCCGGGCTCTCTTTCATATAATTTTATTCAAACAAAGAGTGCACTCATTACACTATAAGAATAATGTGTATTTGCATAATAGTATGAAACAAAAGGGAGCAGTGTCTATTTTTGTACACTAAAAGCCTCACAAGTTACCATAAAATATATACAGTGACAATGTGTTTATTCACAACATTCACAAAATATAATTTTAAAAAATATATATTTTATTCTTAGCTCTCATTTTTATTTTTTTGTAAAGGTATTAATCTAAATCAAATATTCTCAAAGAAATCTTTCTTCTAAAAAAATATTATCAGATGAAGTCACACAATGTCCTAACCAGCACTGAATACACCAGCAATATCTAGCAAATAGTTAGTAATAAATTATATAGTAATAAAAAAGTATGTAAAATTAAAAACAACATAAAATCAGTCAGTATAAACCTTAGAATACATAAAAAGCAGACTATGATATAGGGTCAACATCAAAATGTTAAAATAATACAAATAACAAAAAAATAACAGAAGAAAGACGAAATAAAAGAGAAACAAAAATATACATCTATCGAAAATATTTGTTATATCAATTTCATTGCAATGAATAATGTCGAAATTATCTATTTCTGTAATTATTTAGCATTTAATATAATAGCAGAGAGCATAGACAAAGTGCTATTCCTGGAGTTGAAATGGGAAATCTGTTTTAAATGTTTCTATTAATAAATCTATTGTCATAATGAACGATTTTAGGAATATAATATTGTGCTAGTGCGAATTTTTAACACTTTGCAGGTTGAAGGGTTTGTAGAATAATTTTTGTAGATAATTATGTGGTACATAAGTGGGACTTCATATAATTGAACCGTATTCAAGTTTAAATCTCTCGTAAATAATAATCGTAAGGTAGACTGATTTTTAAACCCATTTGAGTTTCGCAAAACAAATCCTAAAATCTTGTAAACAAGCTACCGCGGATGTACTGTAAGAGAGTAGAAAATTATGCCTATATCTTTAACATTGTCAGGTCTCTTATTATATTTACATTGCGTTACATTTATTCGTTTTTGAGAAAAAGAAAAATTTAAATTTAGAGCAACAAATCTATACACAAAACTTAAAACCCTATATCTAATGGCTTTAAAGTTATTTTACTTGGAGATTTCTTGATATACAGGGTGTTCTGAAAATCTGTTAAGAAACTCCGGGAGGTGATTCTAGGGATTAAAATAACAGTAGTATATAATGACATTTTTTTTCGAATTATCAATTGTGTGTAAGTTACAGCTTGTCAAAGTTCTGTTTTTATTTTTCTTTTTAAATAACTTAGTTCAAGTTCGACTAGTCTCACATTTGGCACACCCACTAAGTAGATTAAGCTCTATTTTATAAGTCAGTGAAAACTTTCATTATGTACCGCATATTTGTTTTGTTCATAACCTTTCTCCCTTGCTAGACATCACAGAAATTTAAACATTATTGAAAAGAGAAACAATATCACAACAAATTTTTAACCTTTATTCAAGGTGATTAATGTAAGTAACCGTTTAGCAGAAAATCGCTATTCGGCTCTGTAGTAGCATTGCGGAAAGATAAGATAAGGATAATTAATTTACTAATAATATTTTATTTACTAACGAAGCTGGTTTTACAAGAGATGGTATTACAAATTTTATAATGCTCATAATAACCACAATAATAGAAAACTGATGTTAACTTACAAAATACAATAGATTTTCAATCCTATTTTATCATAACAAATGTTCGTAATGACCTCCATCTACTTCAATACATTTTCTGATACGTGAAACAGTATTGATGTTTTTAATAGTGTCAGACGGTCATTTAAAAAGAAATTGAACTTTGACCAGCTGTAACTTGCAAATAATTGACAATTCGAAAAAAATAGTAATGTAATAATAATAAAATCATATTATAAAAATAACACCATGTTTATTTTCTTGGAAACTCCAATAACCTTTTTGTACTACGCCCATGGTAACTTATCGCACCATGCGCCAAACCGCGCTCACCACCTAGACAAAGAGTCATCTCTATTTTCGGTGCGACCCCGCATTAAAAGAGCAAACCGACTCACATAAACCAGTCGAGTAGGTACGGCGATAAATCGAAAAATCCACTTAAAGCGGAAAGTAAAAGCGTCCACCTTCGCCTTAGGCCCACGTCCACCACAATCGGAGTCCTTTTGAAACCGAAACCATTTGGGCGTGCCGTAGGTGTTTGATACAAACGAACGGACCCGCTCATCTTCTACGGGCTCCGGAGGGTCACTCAACTGCCCGCTGATAATATCTAATAATAATACGTCACGACTGATATATACGTGGTGGGCAATTAAACTGTAGTTATTAGCTTTTAGTTAATTTTAGTTTAATTTTTTTATATTATAGTGATATAACTGTTAGCGAGGTGTAAATACTGACATCTAGCGGGCGGCGCTCTGACTACAGGGACAGAACTCGAACACAGACGTGCGTCATGAGATTCTAACCTAAAAATTGTATAACAAAGGACTTATATTATTGTTCCAAATATATTTTTTTGTCAAACACTGTAGAAAATATATTAAAATTTTTCAGTGATAAGAAACGTCTTCTTGGTGTTTTTTTTTAAGTTGTGTCTTAGAATGCATGACGTGTGGAGCTAGATGTGACCATTTTTCTAGAATTGGGATTTTAAGAAGTCAAAGATACTTTACGGGTAAGTAAATATCCTTCTTGTGGTCGAAACAATTTACCATATAATGATATAGTTGAAGTCCATGTTGTTCGTTGGTGCCTGTATCAAAATTTTTGCTACAATTGAAATTTATTTACATTTAATTAATCACTTTCGTAGCTATAGGATATATCATTAAGTAGGAAACTGTTTTTTAGAGATGCACGTGTTCCCAGAATACTCAATTTCTTAAATTGTCTAAAATTCTAATGTACAGGTACTAATACGCAGAATTTTAGAATAACTACAATACAAACCTCGAGTATATAAATACCTAGAGCAAAATTCAATCTTATGCGCATGACAGTTTGGTTTTAGACCTGGGTGTTCTACGTCTAACGCAATCCATAGGATTGTAAGTGACGCAGTAGAAGGTTTTGAGAAAGGTGAGCATACAGCCATTGCCCTCTGCGATTTAACAAAGGCCTTCGATTGTGTGCCTCATGACCTACAAATTAAAAAGATAGAACAGTACGGGGTGAAGGGTTTGCTTTTGGATTTTTTTTTTAATCATATTTACAAAAGAGGTCTCAGTGCGCTGTAATTAATAATACATCATCTCAATTCATGTGTATTAAGCAGGGTGTGCCACAGGGTTCAATTATGGGACCAATATTGTTTCTGTTGTTTATCAATGACCTTCATTACTTTATTGCACCTAATAAATGTGTATTGTTCGCGGATGATACGACACTGATCATATCTCATGATAATATTTTCTCTCTGAACCTACTCCTGGAACAACTTGAAAAGAACGTAGAACAATGGTGCGTTGCTAACAAACTGAAACTTAATAGCAGTAAAACTCAAAAACTCTATATTTCTTCGAATCGTGAAAATATAAAAGGCGAGTGTGTTAAGTTACTTGGGGTAGTTATAGACGACAGTTTAAGTTGGTCCGGCCATGTTGCATATCTCTTGAAGTCGCTCCCAAGCACCATTTTTTTTATTACGACAGCTAAAGAATATAGTTGAGTTAAATTCTTTAATTATGTCCTATTTTACTTTTTTTCATCCTCGCATATGCTATGCAGTTTTTCTATGGGGCAATTGCAGACAATCTATAAAAATATTTCGCTTGCAAAAGAAATCAATTAGAATCATAGCTAATGTGAATAGCAAAGAACATTGTCGACCATTTTTTATTTCCCTCGGTATTTTACCCCTTCCTTGATTATATGTATATTTTTTTCCAGGCTGTTGAAATTCATAATATAACCAGATTTGCATTACAGTCAGATATTCACAGTCATAATACAAGAAATGCTAATATGCTTAGAGCTGACGGCTTCCGTCTATCCAAATCAGCACATAATTCTTTAAATGTGAAGCTTTATAACAAACTTCCATACTCTGTTAGATTGTTAAACATGACACGTAGTACAATTAGTAGTTAAGAAGCTTTTGCTTAGGTTTTGCTTTTATACAGTGGAAGATTTTCTGGTGATGCCATATTACGAATAAAATCTAATGTCTGCTTTATTTATGTTGTGTGTAAGTTCTAGTTTTTTTTTAGTAATTTTATTTATGTACACATAATAGCTTTTATCTTTTTGTTTTTTTTTATGTATTCTGACTTGCCATAAATGTATTATTGTCTATCAAATGGTCAAATAAAGCTATCTATCTATCTATCTATCTATCATAATAATAAAACGGAAAGTGTAGCCACATTTTATGACCTCTTGGATGTCCCGATCTTAGAGCAATTGGCTTTAATTGATCATTTAACTGTAATGATAATTACCCCCTGGTAATTTTAATTTTTTTTCTGATAATTCAAAATCCTATACAGGGTGTTCTACAAGTTCTATGATAGATGGTAGTTGAGTTAATTTGAAATATTTTTTCTTATATAAACATAGGTCCGATTCGTTTTTGTTTAGAAATTACAAGCATATTAAAAAAATAATTTCATATTTCAATCAAAGTAGCCTGATAAATAAAAATGATGGTTGCTATAACAATAATTATTATTTGTCATATTGTTTATTCATTTGACACTGTGTATTCGTTATAAATTAATCTAATTTAAATTTTATATGCACATCAAAATTTGCTTACTGACTCGTAGTGATATAATACTTACAAACAATATATATATATCAACAGCAGAAAGTAACAAAATAATAAATTCATGAAGCGATACAAAATGAAAGGAAAAAAAATGATCGTTTTTTACAGCCACATGCTACAAAACTCATCACCATACTTTCAGAGCAAACCCTGTACATTTAATTTACTACTGCTCCTTCTGTGTAAACCTGCGCCTCATTATCTCCGAAATTACACCAGCTTTTTCTCCGCGGCGATGCCCAGGAGAGCCGAAAGTCGCTCGCATTTAATTTGTCTTCGAAATTAAACGCAATTAATGCCGAAAAATGACAAGGCGGAATTTGGCTATTATCAGACTGATGAATTTGGCGAGCGAAAAAAAAAAATCTGTGGAGGAACGATGACTGGCCGGAACACGGATTTCGGTGAGTAACCTGTGGAAAAAATTAATAGATATTTGTACAATACCTTATATACCTAGCGTATTTATATGGACAATAGACCTTACTGTTAATGGTAATGGTAGATCAGGTATTTAAAATCAATCCACATCCTGGAACAAGGATGTGGTTAGTTTTATGAAAAAGCAAGAAAGTACTAAAAATATTGGGACAACCCTGAAAGACTATAAAAGCAAAATATAGGTTAAATTGGAATAAGTGAAGCAAGGACTTGAGGAATTGTTTTGCACTAGACTTAAGGTCATCGAATTAACTCTAGTAGGAGCCGATGATATTGAATAAATATTTTCACGTCGATAATTACCATCTTAAGAGAGTAACATCTTTCTTCCCTATACTTGTGAGTCGGTTCTTCAAAGGGCCCCGAAGTACTGCGATCAGTCTATTGTGCTTTCCACTGTCTATTTATTGGAGATATGTTCTTTGAAACCCCGTTTCCCCAAATTATGGGAGATACCAAACGTTGAATCTACTTCTAGGGACACTGATTTAGATCTCTTTTTTGCAAGTTTTTTCTGCTTTTTCATTTCCCCCATTGTTTTTTCCTAGTATCCAACACACCCTAACCCTGTTGGTACTTAAAAGTTCATTTAGCAAAATGCAAAAATGTCAAACAAGTTTCAAGTACTACACTGAGCTTAATACCCGTAATCATAGTCATTCCTTGAGGAACAAGGATCCCTTATTTCGTATTCCTTGATCTGCGAAATACGGAATAAAGGATCCTTATTTCTCAAGAAACGACTTTGAATACGGGTATAATAAGACCTTTTTTTGCAACTTTGCTATCGAATAAGATGCAGATAAGTTTACTTGTTTACCCCCTCCGTAAATTCTATTTTAAATATGCAATTGTAGCACTGCAATTGTCGATTTTGGCCCGGAATACTTTAGGAAATACTCTAGTTCCACTATCTGCTTCAATTTTCCAGTGTAATGTTCCAAGGTGGTGGGCAGATTCCCAAGGCACAAATATTGCGGTCTAGCCAAACTTACCTTAGTCCAAAAGTTGATAGTTAAAGAGATACGGTGTGTTAAATGTAAAATATTATTATATATTTTTGTCATTTATTTCTTAATAAATGCAAATATCCACACAAAGTAGCATACAAATGACAGCAATAAAACAAATGGAAAACGTCATTTATTTGATTTTCATCCAAAGTCTAATTAAAAAACTTTACGGCTATATTAATAATAAGTATTTAATTGTAATTTAATACAACAGCATTAGAAGTTTCAAAGCCAAATATCTCGAAAACAGTGCGAGACAGCTACTTTCATAAAGTATACCTTTTTTGTATAAAGAAAATTGGAAACCAAGAATTTGATACCAAAGATGAGATACCTTAAAGCCTTAGATACCTTAGTATCTCATCCTTAACAAATTCTTATTTTTCAACGTTTTTTACACAAAAAAGGTATACTTTATTAAAGTAGCTATCTCGCACCGTTTTCGAAATATTTGGATTTGAAACTTCCAATGCTGTTGCATTAAATTACAATTAAGTATCTAGGTATTATTAATTTAGCGGTAAAGTTTCTTAAGTAGGATTTGGACGAAAATCGAATAATTGACGTCTTCCACTTGTCTTATTGCTGTCATTTGTATGCTAATTTCTATTAAGTATTATTCGTATCTAATTAAAATTACATCTTAGCTTACAAATTAAATTGTATACTCGTATACATAAATGTGATATAGAATGCCGAGGTTTTCATTTTTGGAGTTACATGAAATCAGTTGTTTATGGAAAAACTATAAACACTTGAGAAGAACTTTAGTAGCAGGTTTTAAATGCTGTAAAGTCATTTCGCATTAAGGATATATACTTTAAAATAAGAGAATCTTTTAATAAACGTGCTGATAAATGTACTGAAGTTAGAGGTGGACATTTTGAGCAATTATTGTCAAAAAGGCATATTTTTACTAATGTTTATTATTTTACTGTTCATTACAATTTTTAATTCTAAATAATCCCTTGTTTTTGACATTTCTAAATTGTTTTAATTATTTCAACTATTAGCATTAGAAGTATCAAAGCCAAATATCTCGGAAACGGTGCGAGACAGCTACTTTCATAAAGTCTACCTTTTTTTGTGTAAAAAAGTTGGAAAATAAGAATTTGATACCAAAGATGAGATACCTCAATGTACAAAAAAGTTAAAAAAGTTATGTCGTTTCCAACACCTTCAATCTACGGCAGCTGGCGCCCTCTTTGAACTATAACCAAAATGTGAACAAATTTCAATTCCTCTATCCAAAGAACCCCAAACCCCAAAATTTTGTGTAGATATTTGCATTTATTAAGAAATAAATGGAAATAAACTAAAATAATATTTTACATTTAACACCCTGTATCTCTAAGTATCAACTTTTGCTTCGGGAATCTACCCATGAATTTTGGCCCATTACCTCGGGACCACCTGTAAATACTTAGTACCTATAGGTATTTGTATAATATTCTCAAAAAAAAATAACAATGAAAAACACAAGTGTATAGTGTTTCTAGAGCATACAAACTTATTTATTATCCAGGGTAGTTTTGTTGCTTTCAAAATAAGTCATTTTTCAAATAAAAGATATTAAAAAAAACAAATCAAAGTAGATACTAGAATAGAGTAGAGTACTGATTTTAGATCCGCACGACAGAATTACGGGAACATTATTATTTTCTTAGGCGTCTTCACACTGGTGCTCTCACACTGGGGAATAATACAAAATTTGTATTTTCTTTCTGTTCTGTGTCTTTCATATTACTAACAAAATTCGGTATCTTAACGCACTCAATCGAAACTTAACAGGCAATTGAAACCCGACTACCCGAACCCGACTGACTGACAACACACGCAAGCATGCGGCATCGGTTTCCCATGCGGTGACGTTATACCCGCCGGTTCAGCGGATACTCAGCGCTTTTTTGGATGACTTGTAGGCGACATAAAATTCTATTTTTTTTGCAGAAAACTTTAAAATTAAAATATCTTTCCGATAAGCAATTAAAAAAAAATATGATGAATGAGCCCATTGCTTTAAAACAGGTCATTGGATCATGGAAACTAGTATAGATCATTGAAATAAGTCATAAAATTATAATCAACAAATTTGGGGACTACCTCATCTGTTCTAAAAAAAAATCAAAATTGCACGTAATGAATATTTGATAATTTTCTGGTGCAAAAATCTGATCCTGAATGAGATGATAAAAACATATGAAATGTGAACACATCTAAAAAGACTATCATTTTTTTATTAAAATAGAAAATTGTTTGTTAATTTGCTGGTGACTTCTTTTTTAGAGAAAATTTTCTCCCTGGTCTAAGCCCCCAAAAAAAATGTGTGTTGAACTATGTTATTTCCTGCCATGTCATATTTTTCTTAGAATCTCGTGCAAACCGTTACATCAGCGACTCTAATTGGTTCTCGCTTTATGATGTAATAAAGCACTAATTACTCCATCTTCCTTAAATTGAGGTCTTCCAATAAAAACTAAAAGCGAACACACATATTAATGAGGACTTGGACAAGGTCAGATAAACAGTTTCGAACCTACACATGACTTTGTTACGCAACTGCAATTATTGCTTGCTGTAATAAATTCGGAATAACGTGTATATGTTTTACTCGTGACTTTCTTGCTTTAATACACTGATCCTTTGATTTGTGACTGCTAAATATTGTGCACTCTTAAATAAATGTATTTCTTATTATTTCTATCTATGCAGAACTATTGATCTAAATCTTATGAAATATTTAACAGTGCTGCTATTTTGGAATACATCATTCCCTCTTTCTAGTAAACCTTGGGATGCTCTCAAAAAATCGTTTCTTCTGATGTTTTGAAAGTTCCAAATCGACTGACTCTTGTAAGCACCTGTTCTCCCTATGTGCGAGTTGTATGTTAGAACCTTCAGTGGTCTTTCGCGATGTGCGATCGTACGAGCCAGGCAATAAAGAACGTTCTTAGGAAAACACGCGGCCATAATTCAATCAGTGCGAGGGAGTTCAAGCCGTGACCCCGGCCTGTGTGTTCACTGCACCTACCAAAGGTCTAATAAAACTTCTCCCGGCGAGCGCGAGCGCTGGCATTCGCTGTTAGCCCGTACTTTATCCTTGAAGTTGACGTAAATATTGTTACTAGAAAATACTTTTCTTGGATATCTCTGGAGTTATGTGGGTATGTGGGGGGTTTTTATTTGTAATAAATTCAGGGATGTGGAGTGTTTAACGTCATCCGTAAAAAAAACAGTTAAAAGCTAGCATAAGTAAAAGCCGAGCAAATATGTTAGCTTCCACATAATAAACATCTGTAAATATGTTCCTACTAAATTTTTCATTGTTGCATAAGAATTTGTATTGGTATTTTATATATTAAATTTGTGAATCTACGGTACTTTGTTCGAAAATTCACTTCAGTTTCGAATATAATTCATGAAACATTCTACAAGAAGTTTACGCTCCCATCAGCTGTAGCAGATGATGTCAACAAACGACGGTGCTGACGACAAAGCCAACATTGACACCGCGCGAACAAGCGAAAAATCCACCTCAGTTTTGAATTTTTAGAAAATAAAATACAATTATATGATGAAAGTTAGAATTCATTCAGCTAATTACAAAAATATATATATTTTTAGGTTTTTTGGACTTGTCGTACGGAACCCTCAGTATATCCTGGAATTTCAAGGCATCGAAAGTCAATCAATATGCTTGAATTCGCACACATACACACCGACTAGAGTTTTCTGCTCTAGTTATAGAACTGCAGAGTAGACGTTCGATCCCGGTCATAGTAGCTCTGTCTTCTGCTTTCCTTGGATAGCCGGCATCGATCTTTGAGCATCGGCAACCACTTTTGGCTATGTTCTACGCGAGTAGGGGCTCTGCAAATGGCTTCGTAGGACAAAAAGATGAGTGAAATCCGAAATACACTCGGAACTTGGGATAAGATAATAGTCAATCATTTTTGGATTTGGAATTTATTTTTAATTTACCTTTGAAATTAAGAAATTCCAGAAAATAAGTGTTTTGACAACAGATGTCATAGGCGTTTGGCTTTTGGCTCCAAATTTGTAACAATGCACTAGTGCCTCTCAGTAAAGGAAGCGAACTTTACTTAATTAATTCCAACTATGACATTTATTATTTACTATTTAGGGTGAGACATACCAACATACCTAATTTGGTGCTATGCTTACAGCAGTAAACTGCTGGGAAGAGAAATCATACTCAAATTAATAAGCAACTGATCTATTTATCTCTATTATTTAATAAATTCTCTGTCTAAGAACAACACATCTAACTTCAAATTACTACAATACGTCGGTCATTATTTGTTTACTTTGCTTTTTTGCTTTTTTGGCAGGTAATGATGATGAAATAGCAACATAAAATTTTGTATGACGGCGCCATCTCTGTTTCACGCCTTTAATTACACGTAATGGTACTCATAGCTGTCGAGTTTTCCATTTTTTACATACTTCGTACTTTAGTTCTTCGTTAAAAGATGTCTCTATACAATTTAATTAAAAAAGCTTTGCGAATATCGCGCCACGTGATCCACAACAGTCTGTTTGGGCGCGAATTTGGCGGTCTAAGTAACAGGAGGACAGAAAATGCGTGGTGTGAACGCGTCGAATGTATCCAGTTGAATTTGGGGAAACTATTTCGGAGACTTTATTATACTTCCATAAGGTTATGTTGCCCCGTTAATCTGGAGCTCGAATTTGATAACTTGATGTGCGGAGTACAGGTGTTGTAATTTGTCTGATTGATTGGAGCGAAGTGACAAAAAACGGAGTCGATTATAATTAAATTGTTAAATTATTATTATCCATTTGTTGAATTTAATTTATTCTAAGGATTTAACTAACTGTGCGATGAAGTGAGTTATGAAAACACCAAAATATTTTTGATTATTATAATATATGTGCATAATTAATGAATGTTTATTGATTTTTTGCGTGTTATTTTTAATTTACTGTCTCAGTTACACAAACAGCGCCGATATTTTGGATATTCATTCTGTACCCATAAAATAAAAATTTACTAACATTTTAAATTGATAACAATTGATTAAACAAATAAATATGTATGTGTAACAGTGACAATTTAAAATTTGCCGTCTATCATAAAATATGACGTTTATTGGATAAAAGTTGTGAAACAGAACGAAAAATGTTTATACAAATTCTCATAATTCATAACTAAGAGGGCTCCATTCACAGGACCGCAGAATGTACAGAAAGTATTTTTAATGTTAAAACCAAACTCTTACCGTTTTATATACATAAATTATGAGCAAAATATGAATAAAATTTCTAACAAATAATAAATGTGTACAATATGAAACCAAGCCTTTCGCTACACTAAATGATGGGTATCATATTTGAAACGTAGCAGCACTTGTGGCTGTCTAAATAAAAATAGAACAAGTCACTCACTCACTTATCTAAAGTTTAATACCTACTTATATTTAATATTTAACTATAGGTGTGTTGCTTTCAATAAATTTTAATAAATTTACGAATTATCACTATTTAATATACACATTGTCGTTGTTTCATGTTTCATGTGTTATGAATACTTCAACAAGTGTACACTTTATCTACAACAAACTTCAACTCTTCTACTGTAATGTGTAATGGAAGATGTTGCCAAATACTCTGCAATATAAATAGAACGATTTGAATCATCTGAACTTGTAAATATAAATAGTAGCGCATTTACTCTGCATGACTGTTAACTAAATTATATTTAAAATTGTAACCACATACATTTAATTAATTGTACTCGAGAAAATTCTTTTACGTTTGAATTTTATTCAGGAAAATTGGCGTAGTTGGCAACAGTGCTGGCGCTATGGAAAGCTATGCTGTCGCCAAGCTTTGAATTATGAAGGACCTCTTCGCCTTTCTGTGTTCTTGGTATAAAGCAACGCCACGCAAGTCCGTTGAGGACGTTTATGAGATCGTCGCCGATGTTTCAAAAAACGAATTACTTTTAATTTTTAAAGGCAATTAAATTTCTGTCTGCAACTGACCAGGAACGTAGTGACCAGTCTTTCTCTGTAAATTCTATTGCGACGGTCAGTAATGGTGTCCAGAGCTGTTACTGGTTTCTACTGCCCATACGAGGCCGGTTTGATTGAATGTTTCGTCGGAGGCATTATTAAATTCCATCAGATTGTTCGAGGGGATGAAGGTTTTGGGGATTTTAGAATCGTTTTTAGGTCTGGGCGAGGGTCAGTATCTAGTATCTCGTTCTTTAGATATAGTGGTCTTTTGTCCCTAAGTTATATAGGCACGAGTATAGATCCATAAAACAAAACTAATAGTTATTTTATAGTTTATTTTTATTTTGCGTACATGAGAATGGTATCGAATTTTGAATATTTAGTTCTTTAAATCTTTTTCGAATAAAGAATATTTTCAAAATATTTCGAAAAATTGAAGGTGTAATGGGATGTTCAGTTAGTGGAGATGGAAATAGAAAATATAAATGATTATAATGACTATCAAGACATTTCTTTAATCAGGATGCATACTCAAATTTAACCAAAAAGATTTCTAGGTAGATTAAAAGAAATCCAGTATGCGAAAATATAAACTACATCAGTTTCCTCTGTGGGTACACATGTTGCAAGTGACCCATTTTTAAGTACAACGTCTGTACAGCGAAAGCAACCCTCACCTCTTTTAAATTATCAGCATTTCCTAATTGTCTTGTCAATACTTCCCATGTAAATATTTAAAATTTTTAATTGTTGGGCGCCCTAAAATTTGTACGAAGTATTTTTATTTGTGAATTTAAAACAAACAAACCCAGTTATTGTTGGATCCGCTAAACACAAATCTAAAGTCAGTTTTTTCGAGATCATAACCAGCCCCCCAAATCTTCAAAAAAAAAATAAGGTGTTTGCATATATTTAAGGATAGTGATGTCGTGGGAGAAGCTGGTCCGTAAAATGGATTCCATAATGATATTCCCATATTTTCGGATTCGCTGAACACTGATCTGAAGTCAGTTTGATACCAGCGTCCACTGTTTTCGAGAACATGCCACACAATTCATAAAAAAGGTATTTCATGAATATAAAGTAAAAAATTAACGCTTTCGTTTATAGTGAACTCTTTTGTCTTCAAAAGATTTATCTAGTGGGTTTATCTTTCTCTTTTTACCTCTGTACCTTACATTCCATTTTTAACATACATCCGCCATTATATTCATGCCCCACTTAATCTGATACCTTCTTTGCGTTTTCTTTATTGGTCACGAAGATCTCGTTACTTCTACAAATTTGCTATTTTTTAGATCTTCATCGATTTTTTGACTAGACGGTGATGGAGCAAAACAGACTATGGATTCGCCCTCAGGAGACAAAAATACACGGGAAATCATATGCAGCATGTAATGTTCACATAACTTTTTTTTTGTTGGCCGGTGTTTCAATGGAAAATCTTTACCACGTAATGTTTTACGAATTTGAGGTCCGTCGAATATTATTATCGCTCAGTTCAGCATCTTTAATTTGCCATAAACATTCATCTTCTTTATCCAAAGCCTTAATGAATTGATTCATTAATCCAAGTTTTATGTGTAGTAGAAGAAGCAGAACCTTGGATGGGTCTGGCAAAAGCGCTTGAGCATCGTTTAAAAATCCTGGATTCAGATCTCCTAGACCAAGTTATTATGACAATTCTTTCTATTTCTACTGTTTCATAAACTGAGAAAACAGGAGTACTTAGTAAATCCTGATTGCTGTCCAAAGATAATAATAATGATTTTGAAGTTTCCACAAATTCGCCACATACTATCAAAGCTTTCTTTCAGTTTTGTTGATGCATATATTCGTCACCCTCTTCGTAGTTCTTCTCGTATTTCTGTTTGTCTTCGGATCCGCAAATATAATAACAATGACAGGGTCTGATCAAAATTCATTTTTCGTAAAGTTTCGTAAAGTTAGTTACATTATGAAGATTGAAAAGTAAAGTGTTAGATATAAAAGTTCTCTTTGTGAGAATAGAAACCATTTTCCAAAAAAAGGGTATGGGTCCCAGGTAAATAATAAGTCTTGGAGCACAGGTACGTACATAAATAAAATATTTTATTTCAAACTTAATATAAAAAAAAATTCGATTAATCATCACAAAGTAAAATTATTGTAGATTTTTTACTTTAAACTAACTTTGAGGTATTTTGTAATCGCAATACATACATATTAATTTAAGCTAGTGTCAAATGTAGTCTGAGACTTCTATATTTAATATCCGTGTATTTACTATACAAAAAATTGAACCAAAGTTAGTTTTCTTGGAACAGCAAAAAGGACCTAAAGTTGCTTCAGCAAATATCTGAAGTGTACTTTCTCCTAATTTGTATGCAAATCACAGATTTAAAACGTACCCACCCAGACGACTACTTTTCTATACAATCGCAGGTGAGCCACCTCGGCAGAACGTAGTCCTTCCAACTAGTATCACCTGTGGGAGCATTCAGCCTGGCGAAATATTCCAAGGTGTACATGCTTAAAAGGCTCCCAGAACCAAGTGCCAACCCGTACCAAAACAACACGTTCAACACCGTCCCTTTGGGCGCATTAACAAAGCTCAAAAGCGCTCCTCCGAAGAGGAAGTAAATGAACATTGCCGGGAAGAAGAAGCCGAACATATAAGTCAATACCCACTCGTGCACCACGGCGGAAACCACGAACACAGCCAGCTTGCTTAGCATTTTGTTCCTTGGCGTGATTATTTCGTACATGTCCTTGTACACGTAGGTGTATAGCCAGTCGTGAACCACAATATTCCACGTCCTGAAGTACTCGGAGAACGACGTGCAGGTCCACCAGTCCATGTAGAACATCCTGTCGCCAAAACGCAACAACTCGGCGAAAGCGTTCTGCACTGAGTGGAGCACGAGGAAGAAGGTAGAGAGCAGGATGAGCATGCCCACGACGGCGCTCTCGAATATGGAGATGATTATCTCGTTCCAGGTGAACTTACTGATGCCAAAGTCTTGGTAAACAGGAATTAGGAAGCGATTTAGCAGGAAGCTGTAGAAGAATATGACGCCGGCTATTTCCAGCACCCTGTACATCACAAAACTCTTTCTCACGATAGGCGTTCTGAAATTTAAAGAAATACTTAATAGCTTTGTTCCTAGAACGGTTTCCAATAGCCAGCATGCGCATTTCAATATAATGCTTACATAAGGCTCAAAATTCATAGTTTCGAATTAAATGCGATTGCTAATAATCTAGTTTTTATCAAAATGTTTATTCTTACCGTGGATATTCGTCCCTGTAGACCAAAGTTGGAACAAAAAGAAAATACACGAACTTCCGGAACGAGGGTAAAAGCAACTGTGCCTCGGACTGTGTTTTAATAATTAAAACTTTTGGAACATTGCTTCTTATGAAAGCGTGGACTTTCATCATCATTCTCACCTGAAACCAGAAAAATCTTCAGGAACTCATATTCTGATGGTTGAGATTAAAATACTAAAGTCATGATTAAAGTTTGTCACTTCAGTGTGTAAATAAGGCGGAGAGGTGAAAGGGCGTTTGCGGCTCTATTGACCTAAAGGATTGGCACAGACTGTTACTTGATGTCATTTTTGTGAAATTGTTTTAGTGAAAAAAAGTTTAAAACATGCATTTTCATGAAGAAATTTGAGAAAGCAAACTTATATGCGTTTTTAAAGACCAAGGTAGCCTCCGTATTCAAAGATACACTCTGTATAGTTTTTGTACAATTACGTAAAACCGAGAAAGGATGGAAGACGGAAAGGTAAGAAGACAAACTGACAAGGAGGCAGACAGTCTGTCAGTGGACAGAGATTAGATAGAGGGTGGCAGAAAAACATTTAGTCATTTAGTCAGACAGGAAGATAGACAAAATTATCGACAGAAAGACAGGATATCAGGTAGATGGACAGAGAGAAAATGCAGGCGGACAATAAATACAGACTAACAAGCAAACAAACAAATGTGCAGGTAAAAATGCAGGTAGATAAACAGACAAAAGTAGGCAGGTGAGCATTCGTAAAAAAGTTTTCCAATTTTTTTCACCTCCTATTCTTACTGTAACCTTCAAACGACCTTGAACATGAGGTGATAGAGGTCAGCCGACATCGGATTCAGACTCAGCGGCCCAAAAAACCCATGAATTTTTTCAGATTTTTTTCAACCACTTTTTCTTACTTTAACCTTCAAGTAACCTTGAACTTAACCGACCTTAGCATCGAAATCAGCGACCCCAAAAACCCCGGCGTACTTAGGTAAAGCCCGGTGTTTTTTTCAAATTAAATATTGACCTGTGTTATTTTTAAATTTCTTAGGGACGCCATCGATTTCGCACACAAGCGTCACACTCTAATCATAACTGTGAGCAATTCACTATGAACTCCATGGAATAAATTTTCGTTGCAATACAAGTATAGCTGCAGTTCTATGCAGTTTATTGTTAGAAATGTGGAGTATTAATAGTAAACACTTTCATTTCTTTCTAGAATCGTCGGAAGATTACCTGTTCCAAGAGGACAATAGCTGCAGAAGCTGGTGGTAACTGGAATGCCGTAACAATAAACGCTGCTATCCTGAAAGTCAACACATAGTAGCCAGGGAGGGGTAAGAGCCACATTGCGTCCCATGTTTTGATGTTGGCTAAAAATTCAAATAAATAGCAGAAAATGATTTATGTTTTGATCGAAAATCTGGCAGCTTGTTTCACGATAACAGACTTGACGTCTTTGTTATTACAAATAGATGTACTTTAAAATGATAACATATCCAGGAAAACATAATAATATTCATAATATATATTTTTTAAAGAAGAGATGAAAAATCCGCATCTACATACATGTACTTAACTATAAAATCTACAGGGTGATTCATTAATAATGGGACAGAGCTTAAGGGCATGTTGCTGACCTCAAAATAGAGCGATTAAGCTAAATATGCCTTATCCGAATGTTGCTCCTTTTCGATCTACAGGGTGTTAAAGTTGAAAAAATATTTTCGATTTTTTTAAATATCTTGAGCATCTTTGAACGGATTGTCTTGAAAGTTTGTACACCTATGTTTTCTTAGGTGGTAAGTACGGAAATGGTAACTATTTTGCAATCACATTTAGGATGCGCTAGTTGTAGTGTTCCGTCGGAGTAAACATATGTCAAACTTTTTTGTCCTTCAAAAATCTGAATTTCCAATAAGAAATTATTAAACTACGTTCAATTCTAAATAAAAAAGATATACCTGTTAAAAATCGATAAACTTAACCGTTTTCGAAATAAGAACGATTTACTATTTCTTTACAAAATTATTTGTTTGAACGTACGCCTTTAAATAAGATGACTTAATTACGAATTAAGACAAACACAGTAACAACTGAAAATTTTATTATGCTTAAGTCTAATTACAAAAGATTCTCAAAGTGGCGACCATTGTTTTCAATACATTTTTTTATTCTCTCGTTAAAATTTTGTCTGACACTGAATAGACTTCTTTGTTGGTCTCTGATAATGTTAACAGATTCTTGTATTTTTGCCCACAGCTCTTCTCGAGTATGTATAACATCTTTATAAACTAAAGATTTAACGTTACCCCAGAAATAAAAATCTAGGGGATTTAAATCAGGGCTACGCGCAGGCCAAGGCACTTCGCTGCCGCGACCAATCCAACGGTTTCGAAAACTTATATCAAGATATTCTCTTACTGGTCGGGAGTAATGTGCGGGAGCACCATCATGCATAAACCAAAAGGTTTGCCGTAAATTTAAGGGGATATTTTCAAGAACGAGTGGCAAGTCATTTGTTAAAAAATTTAAATAATTTTCCCCATTAAGTGGACGGGGTAACACAAATGGTCCCAAAATGTTATCGGAAAGTATTCCACACCAAATATTTATTGAGAATTCATGCTGAAAATGTTGTTCTCGTGGCAAGTGAGGATTTTCCAGTTCCCAGGAATGGCTATTTCTCCAATTAAATACACCGCGCCGGGTAAATGTAGCTTCGTCCGTAAACAATATTTTATTATAAAATGTAGGGTCAGCATTTTGTTGCCGACGAAGAAACTGTGCGAACCGAAATCTACCAGGAGGATCTTGTGGCATCAACTGTTGAACCGGACGAAAATGGTAAGGATACAATTTTTCTTTGTGGAGTATTCTGAAGACGGAAGGCTGACTTACACCAGTAGCTGATGAAATTCGGCGTGTGCTTGTTTGCGTGTTTTCGGCAATTCGCACTAAAACATCCTCTTCTTGCTCCGCCGCTAATACTTTAGGCCTTCCAACGTCTCGTTTAGGGCGAAATGATCCCGTTTCTCCTAATCTGTCGTACAACGTCTTGAAAAGCTTGTGGTTAGGTTGTCTGTTATTTGGATATAACTCCAAGTACCTCGCTGCTGCATGACGACCACAATAATTTTCTTGGGCATACACACATACCATGTTTCTCATTTCAACAAACGAATAATCATTATGACGCGGCATTTTAATGAAAAAAATCACAAACGAAGAAGAACTAAACTGTCTAGTATTTATAAGTTGCTTAGAATTGACATAAATAATACATGACATTTCATTGACAGCGGCCTACTTCATTTAAGTCATCTTATTTAAAGGCGTACGTTTAAACAAATAATTTTGTACAGAAATAGTAAATCGTTCTTATTTCGAAAACGATTAAGTTTATCGATTTTTAACAGGTATATCTTTTTTATTTAGAATTGAACGTAGTTTAATAATTTCTTATTGGAAATTCAGATTTTTGAAGGACAAAAAAATTTGACATATGTTTACTCCGACGGAACACTACAACTAGCGCATCCTAGATGTGACTGCAAAATAGTTACCATTTCCGTAATTACCACCTAAGAAAACATAGTTGTACAAACTTTCAAGACAATCCGTTCAAAGATGCTCAAGATATTTAAAAAAATCGAAAATATTTTTTCCACTTTAACACCCTGTAGATCGAAAAGGAGCAACATTCGGATACGGCTTATTTGGCTTAATCGCTCTATTTTGAGGTCAGCAACATGCCCTTAAGCTCTGTCCCATTATTAATGAATCACCCTGTATATCAAAGGGCTTTGTAGAGAGCAAATTTGACACTTACATTTTGGGAATAAACTTATCCTCATTCTCCCCCATACCATAAAACAAAAGTAACACATACACGTCGTTGTAAAAAAGAAAAGCCATCCAAATATAGCTACGTACAGACGGCCAAACCCTCTGTATATGAAACGTAAACCCAGATCAATCCTATAAACAAAGAAAACAAATAAGTAACAGTAATTAGTCAATGTATTTCTTGGATTTACTAACGCGCAGTGTATTTCTTGTAATTATACATTTTTAGTAGCTAATTTGAATTTTTTATGAGTCACTTTACGTTTAATCATTCATTATTCATTACGGGAATTATATGGAATGAAATTTCCTTTGTAATGGTATGCTGCTTTCATTATTTTGTCATTAGCGCGATTATATATAAAGGGGAAGTGAATTAAATGAAAAATAAAATATTTAACAAATATTAAAAAAAGTTAAACCATTGTAAATGTCGATTTCGCAAGAAAAGTACATATCAGACCATATTTTTTGTACTTACGTCCCATTTCTCAGGTAATCGTGAGCCACTGTGTTTACAAACAAAGACAGCAAAATTGCTATGAACACGTGGTGTATTGTTTTGATGTGCGGATTACTCTCGAATAGCTCAGTTAGCAAAGAATTCCTCGGTTCGAATTTTTTCTCTGGCAAGGGTCTGTATTTCGATTGTCTGAAAAAAAAAAAATAATAATCCGGATATTGTTATGCATGCATCTTATGTCTTAAGATTAGTAAATCATTTATTGTTACAATTTTTCCATAAATCTTGAGAATAGTATTTAATATAGAATAGTTTTATAATATGAATATAACGTAACAAGAAATTTGTACATTGTCTATGGTTCAATAGACCAAGCCTAAAGATAATCATGTCTTAAGATGAATTTATTTGTGATTGCATTAACATTACATCATATTTTGTTGTAATTGCAAATAAATCATAATAAATAAAAGCTGAAAGGGCAAACAACTTGATAAATAAGTGCAAATGAACTTTAATTAATCAAAATGAACCTATAATCTTATTTACAATTGAGTAAAACACATATCTACTTATTACAGTTTTCATTTGTGCACTTCTCTTGAATAAAAGTACTTACATTTTATTACTGCTCGTTTTTTCATCCTCGTTTGCTTTTTCGGCAGCCACCCTGTTACTATTAGGACTCATTTTCTATACTCCACTTTATAGGTAACTGAAAACTACTTGTATGTTTCAGCCACAGCATGCGCAATCTACCAAACGCACACACATTCGTTACTCTATTCGAAACAAACACAAAAATGTTTTCGCATGAGTGATAACTGATAAAAGTGGTGGATATCTACTAGTTCATTTCACGACTGAGTAGGAACAGTCAACAGTCAGTCACCTTCCACTGGATTTTTTCCTGATGTCGTCACAACGGCTGGGATTCATATTTGTCGTGGTTAAATTGGAGCTAACACGAGGAAGTGACCAGATCAACGGCGACGTTGATTTGCTGCCATTTATCGCTAGTAACAAGTAAGCTGTGGCGTATACCATAAAAAAATTGTTTACATTTTCATTTCCCAAATATAAAATAATTGCTGTTGCCTAAATTATCTTATTCCATCATTTTTTCAAATCTTATCAGGTTTTATTTATACATACGGAAATTAGAGCTTGTTTTGTAGAATCCTGTCAACTTTTATTAAACTACATGTTATTTAAAACAGTCGATGCCTTTAGTTACAAGGATGAAAGATAATACAACGACATTTCACAAAATGGAATAAAAATCTTTATTACTTAAGCAACATTGCCGTAAGTACTGAAATTCAATAATTTTATTAATTAGGAAAAAAGAACTATAAGTAATTTTTTGCCCGCTCCTTTTTATATTAAAATCAACTACAGTAGCTATGCTAAGAACCATAAAAGTAGTTTAATATAGTTACTTAGAGAAGTTATCGGTAGATGGAACAACAGTACAATGCCTTCTGTCATTTCTAAAATAAAGCGGTCGCGAATATCGCGCCGCGTGATCCACGAGAATCTGTTTGGGCGCGAATTTGGCGGTCTTAGTATCAGGAGAACAGAGGCCGAGTGGAGTAAGTATCGTCTAAACACTAGATGTAGGCAAACGAATACGGTGAATTATTATACTCAGGTACTTCTGCTACCCTGATGATGGGGAGCTCGAGTTTGATAACTTGATGTGCGGAATAGACAGACAAGTTGTGCAACACGATTTGATTACCTTGCTTCCTCAATATGTAATGTGGGTTGATGATGACCCAATAAAGCAACATACATTTTTTATTCCAGTTTTATTTATACACAGTGTTTTGAGTCAGATCGAACACAATGATATTAACAAGATATTAATTACATTGAATATGGGATTTTTACTTGTATTCTTACATAATAAAATCTAAAATTCTAATATTTAAATAGATGGTAGGTAGGTATAGGGTATATAAAAGTATTTTTCTTTAGGGGTTGTGGAACAAAAGAAAATTATTCAATTGTACCTTAATTTTTTGAAGAATAGCAATAAACTGAATCCTTTTTTATCAATCATGAAGTATCATTAATTATTAATTTATTTTTTACTGACAAATCAAAATCATCAATTTTATTTACACACATGTAAACGATTTTACGAATCCTCTACATTCATAACTAACAGGGCTCATATAACAGGGTTACAGAATCGAGAGAAAGTATTTATTTTAAAATGTTAAAAATACAGCACTTTTACATATACCTAATCAATTCTATCAAAATATTGAATGTGGTAATGACGAAAAGTTTATCCATCACAATTCAAAATGTTGTAACATGGTCATTTCTGAATCAAAACATTGAAAACCAAATAAAATAATCTGCAATTTAGCGAACAGTTTGAAAATGTCACTAAACTTCTGTGACTGAATAAAATAATTGGAATTACATTATTGGTTTGTTATTATTACACAGTTTGAGAATTTTTTTTTTATTTAAAATTTCATCTACATTTGTTTAGATTATCAAGGGCTGGAATATAAATGTCGAATTATTTTAAAAAAATAATGTTTTCTCACCTTAATAGTATCGAACTGGAATACCTATATTGTTGTTTTTATTGCTTTAATTTTAAAATAATTATGAACTGTTACATGAAAATAAACCAAATGTCTGCTTATTCTTGGTAGGTCTCTAACAAATTAGAGTACTATGATTTTTGTTTATTATTTTCTAATATTAATAAGAATATTATAGTTATAATAAGTAAGTAATATAAGTTTATTTCCATGTTCATAATAAGTAATTTTAAAATTTGCTGGTAATTATAGTGATTTCAAAACTAAGTATAAAAATTGGAATGCTGTTTTGACATAAAATCATTTACAAATATTTCATTATCGTTGCACAGAGATTGTCGTAGATCTTCTATAGTCTCTGTGCTCCTGATAGAAGTAGACGCCGTGCAAGTCCGTTGAGGACGGAAGATGTGTGTGGTTTTGTCGACGTAAACCCTCCCTCCATGTAACAACATACCAACATTACCAACCAAACTAATTCCTACTTTATCAATTAATTCCAGTAGTTAAAAACAACTGGAATGATTATTTAATGCAAGAATACGTACAATAATAATTGAAGCCGTTTTAATAAATGCCTATTGAATGGACAAACTAAGAACGACCTGCAAGGTTTGAGACGTTACTTTGGTCTCGAATTTCGTCAAATACACAAGGATCTTCGTGTATAGAAGGTGTAACTTTAAGTGGAGATCATGTTTATAGAGAGGCTTCCTTTCATCTTTAGAAAAACGTATCAATAGTTTATTTTTTCAAATTTCTTCGTAAAACCTTAATTTTTGTTAACTTTTTTTTAGTAATTTTCGTACCCCGCCGCTGGAGAAGCTAGTATAACCTCAAATAACGGCACATTTGCCGCGAGTTACTTTTGCTGAGTGGGATTTCGCTATAGACCAGGCAAGTTAAACAATAAATCAGCAATTTTTTTCTGATGAACCGATCGAGTTGCGGTTTTCGACATTGTCTTCGGAAAAATATCAGGAAAAAAGTCTATATAGCCCACTTTGGGGCTTTGGGGCTCAGCTATTCAATGTTTTACAGAAGACCCCCGCTTGCTCCCCTGGGGGGCCCCAGGGCCGTTGGGTATATTTTTCAGGGTCAAAAAACCCGTGCACACAAATTTCTACAACTTTTAGTCAATTTTTACCATTTTTAGAAAATTTGGAAAAATTGATGCACTCCAAGATGCACTTTATGCACCCGCAATGCAGTTTCGATCCAGCCCCAAAGTGTAATATATAGACTTTTTTCCTGATATTTTTCCGAAGACAATGCCGAAAACAGCAACTCGATTGGTTCATCAGAAAAAAATTGCCGTATTCTGGGTGATTTTGGTCTAACTTGCCTGGACTACTATACAAACAGTACTTAACAAGTAACCTAACAAAAAAACTGAAGCAGTAATCAATAGTGATAAACGAAATACTCAAAAATAAATGGTAATTATTTACTATAGTGTCACCTTCCCAAATCTTCACAAAATTTTGTCTACCCCCCTTTTTTCGATGCTGCTGAACACGAATCTGAAATTATTTTTGTGCGGTCGAACCTAGTTTTCGGGAAAAAAATTTTCAAAATTCTAACCTGGATATTTTACATAACACTACGCAGGACTGTATATTTTATGTAGCTTTCAGAACATCTGTTATGAACAATTAACATTGTTTACGAAACACATTTTCGCAAATTTCAAGTAAAAAAATATGTATTTAATAAATAAAATTATAGTACCTTTATGTGGGATGAACATAGATGAATGAGAGTGGGGGAACTCAATGTTGCCATCACGAATGGCGGACTGAATCCGCTACTGCACTGAGAATAATAAGGATAAACTGATCATAAAAAATATTTTGAAGGTATATGCCTATACGTAGTAAATAAAACATTTTAATCTGTAAAATATTTATTCCTCATGGTCAAAGTAATTAACCAAAATGTATGAATAATTACAATTTTTATTGAACAAGATTTTAATAATCAAATCACTATTCCTAATAACCGTAATAGGTTGAGTTCATGACCTTGAAGATGATGCAATATTTATTTTAAATTTACGAATAGCAAGATTATATACAACAAACTTGCTCATTTTCCCCTTGATTTAGTAGTTCCTCGTAGCTATGCCACTCTGCTTAGTTTGTACTGATATATATGAATATGTGAATGAATCATATGATGTACCAATTACCATATTAGATCTTTGTTAAAATAAATGTTAGTAGTTTTGTTTTTCTAACCCTGTAGTCCCTGTATGCAGTCGCACGTGAATAATCTAGGCAAAACACGGTGCCAAATATCAAAAACCTCAATAGGTGCGTTCTGCCTCGCATAATATTCCAAATTATAGAAGCAAAAAAGTGCGCTTGTGCCAAATGCAAATCCAAACAGGAATAATACGTTAAAGAGACTACTTTTCGGCATTTTGACAAAGTACAAAATCATACCTAGGCCTAAATATTCTACACTAACGACTGGAATGAATGCGGCGGACATATTGCAAAAGCCCCATTCGTGCACCAGACTTGAGAGAACGAAGACCGCCACTGTCGCGAAGACTTTGTTCATCGGCATTAACATTCTGACGTCTCTGTAAACGAATATGTGTAGCCAGTTGTGCACAACTAAATTCCATTTCCTGTAAAACACTGAATACTCTGTGGAGGTCCACCAGTCCGCGTAGAAGGCCCTGTCTCCGAAACGGAGTATTTCTGCGAAGAAATTTTGTACCGAATGTAGCACCATGTAGAAACACAGGAACGCCGCCATCATTGCCGGAGCTGAGTTCTTGAGAATCGCAAGGAATATTTCGGTCCAGGTGAACTTCCTGGTTCCGAAGTCTCTGTAAGGCGGAAGCATGTACTGATCGAATATGATGCTGTAGAATAGGATTTCAGAGAATAATTCCAACAGACGGCATGCGGCAAAAGACCAGCGGATGGTTTTGGTTCTGAAACAAAAATAATTGATCAGTCCTTTTTATGTGCGTTTAAGTCTTGGTTCCTACCTTGGGTATTCATCTTTGTAAATCAGCGTCGGGGCGAACATAAAGTAGAGAAAGTTCCAGAAAGTGGGTAATTTTACAAGATCTTCGACGTGAGGTTTACAATTTAATACTTTTGGAGCATTGGTTCGTACAAAAGCATGGATTTTCATCGCTATTCTAACCTATAATCAAAATTTTATAGAGTTGTGTTGCAATATCGTGTTTTACATTGTTTAAAAAGTATAACTGGTAGGATTCTTACCTGTTCTGCAAGAACTATTGTTGCCGATGCTAGAGGAAGATCGAATGTTCTTACCACGTACATTGGCATGTGAAATGTGAAAATATAGTAACCAACCAATAGGGAAAGGCTCGAAAAATCCAACAGTTTAACACTTGTTGCTAAAGAAACAGTTAAAAATATAAAAAAACTAAATTAATAATATTTGAAATATTAATACTACAATTAGTGGAGTTTTTAAAATATATTTGGGTTCTTACATTTTGGGAACAAGACGATCCTAATATTCGCCCACATTTTAAAGCTTAAGTAACACAGAAAACTGATTGCTACAAAGACTACCCAGGCCAGTGCTGCTATGTATACTTTACCAAAGCAATATTTTATAAGGCGAAACCCAAATTGTGACCTAGAAAGTACGTAGGATTAAATTTTCATTTTATTTTGAAATTCACCGTTGAATCAGAGCAGCAAGTTGGATGAATGTTTAGAGGATATTCTCTCCGCAACATTTTTCATGCAACCTGTACTTCACACTTACTCTCCATTTTGGAAATAATCTGTTGCGACTGTATTTACAAACAAATACAGCAAAAGAACCACAAATAAGTTGCGAACTGTTCTTATGTGGACGTTGCTCTCAAAAAGCTCAGTCAAAATTGACTCCCTGACTTGAATATTGCCTTCGGGTAGTGGCTTGCTCTTGGACATGCTAGAAAATAAACACCTTAGTTGCAGAAGAAGCTGTTATTAAACAAAATAGAAATTTAGTCCAGATTATAATGAAAAATGAGTACTTACATTGGGGTCACACGTTTTAATTTTAAAAACGGAAATTAACTTTTCAACAGTCCGTCTTATTCCTATTTCGTCATTGATTTGTTTATAAGACCATCATCGTTTATCGCAGCATAACAACTATAGCCGGTTTTTTGATAAATATATCTATATTCAGATATGAAATTTCAAGGAAACCAAGTGAGAATTGAAGTCGGAGTCAAGTCTGTATTAATTAACAATTTACAAGGACCATACACAGTGTTTTAATATTGATTCTATGACTTGGAAATAGAAACGTAGAAAACAAAAACTAAACTATAACTATGGTTGAAGAGGGGCAAAGATACTATTTTATCGGTAACGTTCCACTTTCCACCACTCTACATAATATTGATGTAAATTCAATTAAGAGGTCGTTATTCGTTTGTATAGATAGTTTATTTATTTATTTAGTTGGAAACAACTGCCAAGATAGGACGGAGCCCAATTATAAGGCAGATTAAAAAAACAGATAACATTTGCATTAACATAATTGAAAAACAAATAGAAAATACACACTATACAGGGTGGTCCGAATTTTATGCAGGAAACTTCGAGGGCATATAGATCTCTTTAAAATAATAGACGTTTGCCTTATAAACATAGGACTGGAACGGCCTCGTTTTAGAGATACAGGGTGTTGAAGTTGTTAAAAAAAAACATTTTTTGTTTATATCTCCGGAATCTATTAACCGATCTCAATGAAATTTGGTACAGATAATGTATGATAGTAGGCCTTGCATTCCCTAAGATATGAGCTCCAAAGGTTCAACCAGTGGTGTACAACTGGACAGGGTCACCCCCTTTTTTATAAAAAAACAACGCCACTGTATTTTTAACAAGCTATTGTAACGGATTTATATTCTAATGTACAAAATACGTAAAAAAGGTAACTTGAATTTTTTCCCTAAAGTTCACCGTTCTCAAGTTATTTATACCAATACAATCCCCTTGTGGCAGATACTTCTAACCATAATATTACAAGAATATTTATGTTTATGCATAAAAGTGCAATTTGTAAGCACATCAACAAAATTCTTTACACTCGTCGCTTTCATCTTTTTGGACAAAACTATATTTGGAAAATCACGACGGCGAAATGAAAGGCACATAAATGAAATTTTAAGAACATCTAACGGCGACCCTGGGCTAAGTACACGAAGCACGTCTCGGCAACTTGGGATGAGTAAATCGAAAATTTGAATCCTGTGCAAAATTTAAAATCAGTCATTCCTAAACTTTCTAGAAAACCATCTATTTGAATTATTAGAGGATGTTCCATTAAATATACTACAAAATAGCTGGATGGTGCTCCTGCGCATTTTAGGAGAATAATACAAGAGTGACTTAATGAAAATTATATGGGGCGATGGATAGGTTGAAGACCAAATGCTAATGTCAACCATAATGGTGTCGAGAATTCAGTGTCTTGGCCAGCCAGATCGCCAGATCTAAACCCCCTGGACTTCTATGTTTGGGGTTACCTATTAGAAAAGTAAAGTTTACTCTACTCCAATAGATACAAGACCACAACTACTGCAGCGAATAGAAGAGGGGTGTAATGAATTAAAAGAAAATCACCACATATTAGTTAGGTAATTCCATTAATCATTAATAGAAGTTGTCAGAAATGTAAATGGATGGTTCGCATTTCGAACAATTGCTGTAAATACGTAACGTTAATTTCGTTTCTTGTTTAATTGTTGTTGCTTGGTAAATGTATTTTTATTATTATTTTGATTTAAATTGTTCTTATTTGTAAACATGGTAAAGCCTCCAGGGGAAACTAAAACACAATAGGAACACTACCTCATAGGTGATGTGGAAATAATTTTGTTGGTCTGCTTACAAATTGCACTTACTTTTAAGCATAAACATAAATATTCTTGTAATATTATGGTTAGAAGTGTTTGCCACAAAGGAATTGTATTGGTATGAATATCTTGAGAACGGCGAATCTTAGGGAAAAAATTAAAGTCTCCTTTTCACGTATTTTGTGCATTAGAATATAAATCCGTTACAATAACTTGTAAAAAATACAGTGGCGTAGTTTTTTTATTAAAAGAGAACGACCCCTGTCCAGTTGTACACCACTGGTTGAACCTTTAGAGCTGATATTTTAAGAAATGCAAGGCCTACTGTCATACATTATCTGTACCAAGTTTAATTGAGATCAGTTAATAGATTTCAGAGATATAAACAAAAAATCAATTTTTTTTAACAACTTCGACACCCTGTATCTCTAAAACGAGGCCCTTCCAGACCTGTTGATAAGGCAAACACCTATTATTTTAAAGAGATCTATCTGCCCTCGAAGTTTCCTGCATAATATTCGGAGCACCCTGTATATAAATACATAAAAATAGCGACTTAACTTCTATTGAGGATACATCTTTTAATACTGGGAACATTACAACAAAAAATATCGAGATGATTCTGATAACGATGATAATAATTTGTGCACATAACATTTATTGGAGAAAATTTAAGAATATTCGTTCTTGGTGTCTTCAAATAAAATAAATAAATGTAGCGAGTTCTACATCCCAAAATATTAAAATTCAAATACTCTAGTAATTCCCTACAATCAATCATCCCATTTACAATCTTAAACAAAAACAAAACAGAAAAATAGAGCCTTCTTTGAGCTAAGTCATTAAGTTGAAACCTGGTTAATAGTTCGGAATGAGGGATTCCGCGAGATGGATAGGTATTATCAGATTTGAAACTTAGGTATTTAAGAAATTGCCTCTGAATCTTTTCTAGACTGTTTTTATGAACTTCATAGCCTGGATTCCATACCATATTAGCATATTCAAGTTTAGAACGAACCAGTGAATAATAAAGCAGTTTAATAGTGTTCACCGAAAACTGTTTAGAGTTGCGAATGATAAATCCAAGAGATTTATAGGCACTTTTGGTAATTACATTGATATGATTAGCAAAAGTTAGTCTGGAGTCGAACAAAACACCTAAATCTTTAAATTGGTCACATTTTGTTAAACGTACAGTATCAATGTTATATGCATACTTAATAGAATTAAAATTGGTCTTTCTAGAAAATGACATACAAAAACATTTTTTGATATTAAGTGGCAGGGAGTTAGTGTCACACCAAGAGTTAGCCGTTGATAGATCAGATTGCAGTTTCAAACAGTCCTCGACGTTTTCGATACCCCTAAACAATTTTAGGTCATCTGCATACAATAATGTATTACCTACTGTCAATATTCATATTTATGTCGTTTATGAATAAATTAAACAAAAGTGGTCCTAAAATCGAACCCTGAGGGACACCTGACGTTGCGTGTATATTAACAGACTGGAAACCACGGTACTGAACATGTAATATTCTATGAGACAAATAGGACTGCAGAAAATGAGTAAAATTTAGTGTTAAGCCATAAGAAAATAATTTTTCCAGTAAGAAACCATGGTCAAGTCTGTCAAACGCTTTAGACAGATCAGTATAAATAACGTCAATCTGACCTCCCGTGTCTAAGACTTCTGATACATGCTGATTAAAACATACTAAATTTGATACTGTGGACCTACCTGTCGTGAAGCCATGTTGATTTTAGACCAGTGCTTAAGCCTTCAAAAATGGTAAAAAGTGAAAAAAAATTATAGTAGGATGAAACCCATTGGAAAAGAAAAAGAATATAACAGAAATGAAACGAAAAATAATTTACGGGCGATCTGAGGTCGGGAATGGTAGGGGGTGAGTTTTTAAGGGTNTCCGCTTTCCTGAAATTATATCTAGCAATTCGATTGTTAGTAAAAGTTTCTGTATTAATATTGATGGGAAGTTTTATGTCGAGCGCCGGATGATGTGGGTCTTCATCTAGAAGACGAAAATCAGATCCAGCAATAGATAAAATTGATCTAGAAAATATTAAGTCCAAGATTCTCCTGTGAGTATTTAAAATGCAATTATATTGAGTTAGCCCAAGAAAATCACTAAAATTGTTCAGGTGTTCAACATGTTTATCACAAAAATAATTATTACTTACATAATTTACATATGAATATTGAAGTCGCCTAAAATAATCAATTCACTGTCATTATGAAGATCAAAACAGGCACTAAAACTTTCAAAAACAAGTTCATAAAGAGAAGCACTCTCATTTTATATGTTTTTCAGTAAAAGTATGACTCTATATAGCAAAATATATCACCCATTTATGAATTATTATCCAAGACGATCGTGATCGGGCAATTCAAGATAAAATAAAACAAATGACAGATATAGGGTCAAAAACATGGCAAGTAATCCTTTGAATTACATAACTGTTTTTCCAAGCGTGATCGCAAATTTTTTATTTCTCAAATTCTCGTTTTTAATATATGTAGTTGTGCTAGACTATTATAATTTTCACGTTATTGGAAACTGTATTGATCAACCTGGGTGTTGTTAGTATTTGTATTATCAAAAGGTGACGATTTGATACTTGCAAAGATTAAGTATTGAAAATTTTTATGAAAAATCAACGTAAACTTCTACAATTTCTCACATTTAAAATAAAAAAAAACAAGAATAACTCTTGGGAAAACGGTCATGTAATTCAATGGCGTTTGGACAAAATTGTGGAAAAAAATAATACCGTTAAAAGAAAATTAAGAGAGCATTTTGTGTTCATAACACGAAAACAGATTTTCGAAACTATTTAAAATGGTCGATAATATAGTTTTTCATATTTTGTATTTGTCTTGCTTTTTTCAGTGTAAGTGACAAAACTTCCAATAAAGAAAAAATATAGCGTTAACCTACTTAGCAAATGTCGTAAGTCCATTTTTTATCCAGACAGAGATTTTGGTGGATTTAAGACTATTTCTGCTCCTGAATCGAATGCAGTGGACATTCGATATATGCGTTTTGATGTTTTCGCGTGCTGTTTACTACTAAAGTAAAATCTGACATCTCAGCATGACAGGTTCATGCACTGCCAGCTAGATGCCACCAAAATCTTTGTCTGGATAAAAAGTGGACTTACGACATTTGCTAAGTAGGTTAACGAAAATAAGATTGTTACGTTATTGGAAACTGTAAAGATCAACTTATATTATTAGTATTTATACAGGGTGTAACCTAAGTACGTCAAAATATTTAAGTGGGGTATTCCCGAGCTAATTCTAAGAAAAAAAGTTTATATAAACCTTTGTCCGGAAATACTTCGTTTCTCAGATACAGGGTGTTGAAATTAAAATTAAACAAAATCATTAATGCAACAGCTGCTGAAAGTGGCTATCCCCGACATTAATACAAGCTTCTGCCCTCTTCACCAAAGAATCCATAGCCTACTTTTAAACATAAAATTCTCAATAACTTCATTTAATGACGAAGGGACTCAGCAAATTGCATGTTTGCAGGAAGAACCCCGCACAAAATCAATGGAAAATGGGTCGCAGTCGATTTTGCTCAAATGTTATAGTTTTTGACTTTCTGATCAAAAGTTGTCATGGGCCCAAAGTGATCCTATGAACAGTTTCAGAGATAAAGAGGGGGAAAGTATGTGATTTTGGGCTGTAGGACTGAGTAAGCTTCACGAAGTTGATAGATTCAAAAACTGAGGCATATAATGAATTTTGACCATTAGGTACAATGCTTTTGGGATCGCTGAACCAGAATTCGGGGATAGCTTAGCTTGTATTGAATTTTGACCAGTGAGTGTATAGGTTTTTGGGCTCGCAGAATCTGAATCTGGAGATAGCGTAACCGTAAAGCTCACCTTCAAGTCAATTCAAGGTCGTTTCTAGATGAAACTAAAGAAAAGGCTTGTATTGAATTTCAACCAGTGCATATATGTGTTTTTTTGGGGACTGAATTCGGGGACATTTAGGTCAAGTCAAGATCATTTCAAGGTCAAAGCAAAGAAAATGCCTTTTACGAATGTTAACATGTAAGTATGTATGCTTTTGAGGTCGCTGAACCTGAATTCGGGGATAGTTTAGCTCTATAAGGTCACCTGGAAATCAAGTCAAGGTCATTTCATTTGACTTAATCTCAATTCAAGCAAGGAACAAGTGGATGCTGATTTTTCGAACAAAATCATCTTCAAAGATGAAACTCATTTTCATCTTCGACAAAGTTTGCACATTTGGGGTACAGAAAATCCACTAGTTATTGTTGAGAAACAAATGCATCCACAACGTGTCATTTTGGTGCAGATTTTGGGTTGGAGGCATCATCGAACCATTCTTCTTCGAAATTGCAGCTGGTGCTCGCTATCGCGACAAGATAATCCAGCTTTTTGTGCTTAAATTGCAAGATATGGATTTGGACGACATGCTATACAGTCCGAGGAACAATTCAACGAGTTATTTCCTGGTTGTGTAATTTCCCGTTTTGGTGATCGAAATTGGTCGGCCAGATTATGCGATTTAACGCCGTTGAACTTTTTTTAGGGTTTTCTGAAGTCTAAGGTTTATACCAACAAGCCCACGACCACCTATACATAACCCTATACTGTATACCTTATGAATAAAGAAAAAAATTACAATTTTTAATTAAACACCTGTGTTTTCTATCATAATTACATCTTGCAGGAATTTTTGGAATTTTAGTTCAGCTGTTATGTTTAAAAAATGTTTTATTCCGTTCTATTTGAAGGATGAATCCTGAGTTACATTGAGATTTTCAAGAGGATCAAAAGGTACTTATAAGATAAACATAGTAATTAGAGATAATTCTTATAATTCATTATAAACGAAAATTTAAGCCATATATGTGCCTTAAGTAGATAGATAGATAGATATTTATTCTTTGAGACATAAAAAATGTATAAGAAACGTCATAAGTAAATATTACATACTGGTATTGTAACTAACCGTTTTGTTCACTACTGTCGGATTTGGGTATTTAATCAGGTTAAAAATAATACGACTCCAATAAACTTAGATGCTCTTTATTTAAAATATATCATATTTACAATGGAAGTTGATATAAAATATATAAGAGCACTTTTAAGTACTACATATATATTCTGAAATAGATAATAGTATCACAAAATATTTGTTTTTACTTAACTTGTGAAGGTTGTCTAGGAAACAATGAGTGTATGTATATATATTTTTTTAAATAAAAATATAAATCTAAGGGGTTCTTTTTATTCCAATATCAGAAAAGGAAGAGATCTAAGGGATTTTCTTCCCATTCCTTATAGGTCCATAAAACCGCTAAAATATTTAAACTTTCCAAAGCACTTGTGATTCACAATTCGTTTAAAGTAAATTCTATATGATATGATAACTTGTAATCTAATAATTTCAAAATTAGGGGCACAATTTTAAAGTATTAGTAATGAAACTGCCTCATAAATTTAAACATTTTATGTTTTCACTATTTCATGTCAAAAAAAACATTTTAAAAACTATTTTTTGAGCAATTTATTAATGTTAAATTGATACGGCTTGCATACTTTATATTTTCCCAGGTAATTAATTAAAACGTAATAAATCTTGCAATTTCACAAATTGTAAACACATATGAAACTTACTAATACTGTTAAACAATTGGTTTATACAATTTTTGTCTGTTGTACCTTTATATTTGTTACAGATATCATCCCTCAATTATATACACGACACGTATTGTGACGACCATCCAAACTTCATCCGATATATTTTGGATATGTGGAAATTTATACACGCGGACACCCTGCTCTGAAGAACACCCTATGTTCTACTCAAACTATTTTACCTTAGAAATACTGTTACATCGTTATATATGTACAAGAACTATTAAATACAGTAAAATATGGCAACTCAAAAACGCCTCTCCGAATCAAGTTCATTCGAAAGCATTCGTCACGCATGCCATGAGCGTGATGCCGAAAATCAGGGCGAACAGTTGTTTTAAGGACTCCTTAGGGTCCTCTTCCTTCAACAGGTCAGGAAGAACTGTGACCAGAGCGATATGGAGGAAGGTGCCCGCTGTGAAAGGCAATATCCAGGATGTCCTGGCTTCTGTAATGCAAGAGAAGGGGATAGAAGCTTTGAACATTGTTGACAATTGTCACCACTTACCCATGGAGTTCTTGGCTCCGCTGAATGTTATAGCCGACAGGGCGCCTATAAGGCCTCCCCCAGCTGTCAGCAACTGGAAAGTGGCCGCGTGCCACCTCGTGAAGCCCGACTTAAGTAGGATGGCGAAGTCGCCCACCTCGTGTGGAATTTCATGCACTAGGATGGCGAACGTGGTGAAGAGCCCCAGTCGGAGGGAAACTAGGAAGGCGCCGCCCAACGAGAGGCCGTGGGTGAAGTTGTCTATTGTGTTGGCGACCAGGTTTAGGTATCCTGTGACCTAGAAATGGGTAACAGATATTTGTGAATCAGAAGTGGGATTTTCAAGTTAAGTATTTGTTAGAATGAACATTACTCGCGATTTTCAGGCCACAATTAAATAACTTCTTTCAACTTACAAATGATGTTTTGTTCTCTTCTTTCAACCCTTTTGTGTTGTTATTTTCGGCAGTGTTGTTCTTTTCTTGTTGTCTCTCGCCAACTTTTTCTATCACAGTAAATAGCTTCTCGGCAGCTACGAAAACTATGAGACCAGTTAATATCAGAATGCCGCTGCTGGAAGTTGTGTGGCCACCTAAAAAAAGATTATATCGTTAATTACATATTATTATGACTGTTATCAAGATTTGTTCAATTTCAAATTTTACAGCGGGTTTCTATGTCTTATCTCTTAATAATAATTGAAGTATTAGACGTGAAGCATCAAATTCCTCTTAAAAAAGGAACTGGGATTATTACAGTAGCTAGTAATCGGGTCCAATTTAGATATGACGTAGCGTCAGTCGAGTCTAATTTTCATCATCTCTCTTCCGCGAAACCAAATTAGAGTTGCCTAGGTCATAATGGAACTCCCTCGTTCACTATTACGAGTAGTAGGAACGGTTTGAATATTTAAGAACATAAAACACAAAAATAAAGTGTACCTGTATGGAACACAGGATATTACACTGTCGTGTCATTAGCTAATTTTGGAGAATAATCTAAACAGAATCTTACAGTAAAAAGTGATCTAGCCAGGAAAATTACATCAATATCTGTTACAACTGCGAATTTTGTTTAATATATAGAATCGGATATATCTGCATGCCGCATCACTCATTTTTATATCCCACAGACTAAACAAATATTCCGAGTATATTGACCACAGTGTGAAAACCTAAAGTAAATTTCTTAAACATATTATGAAATTTAAATACAATTTTACTCGTTTTAGATAAACTTATAGTGAACAGTGTTGTGTCGGCAGCAAATAAGTGGTCTAGCACTTTTTGTTATCACATTTTTTTCAGAATTTAATCTGTTTACAGATAAACAATGGAATAATAAAATCGGTGCGCTTCATGCTATTTCAAGTTCATTGCACACGAGGAAAGGTTATATGGGAAGTAAAAAAGCTGACAGAAGTGAAACAAAATACCCCCTGAATATTATGATTCCTTTAATGTGACAAAGTATATAACTGTCATCATCAAGTTGTGGTGAGGTTTCGAATTATAAATAAAAGTCATTATATCGTCAACAATGTCATTTACAAATACACCAAGTAATAGGGGCCCCATAACTGAGTCCTGGAGCACCCCGGGTAGGTAACTGATTTTATTCAAAACCTATTGCAATATTAGGTAGGCCTTTATCAAATTTAAGGAAAACCAAATAAAATCAATAGCAAACCAGGCGTTTGTAAATAGATATGTAAATAATATAATTTCGGTACCCTTTGTCAAGAAATATGCAAAACTAATCATTGATAGACCGGCCTTGTAAATCAGTATCGATATAAAGTTATCAATGTTAGGAAANAGGTGGCATAATAATAATAGTGTGACTCACACACCCGGTAGTTGGGATGCTAACTAGTTGGCGTCCGGGGGAGCCTCGACTTATTTCAGGTGACACTAGCTAGTTGTTGAAGAAAGAATGATACATAGTTACTAATTGATATAATGGAATCGTATGGAGGGATATACCTTGAATCCTAAGGTTAGGGGGAGTGAAACCCCCCGGTGAGTTACCTATTTATTTGTTTTTATTGACAGATCAGTAATTTTGTTATTTGTTTCATACACCCTCTTAATTTCTGACGTATGACCCGGCTGTTGTCGAGATAACTGCTTTGCGATGACCTATGTAGAAAAGGTAACAATACCAACAATAACATCTATTTTACAATAACTGTCATCATCAAGTTGTGATGAGGTTATTTATCCTGTTTCGAATTATAAATTTTATTTAAGTCATTATATCGTCAACAATGTCATTTACAAATACGTCAAGTAATAGGGGCCCCATAACTAAGTCCTGGAGTACCCCGGGTAGGTAACTGGTTATATTCAAAACCTATTTCAATAAAACAAATAAAATCAATAGCAAACCAGGCGTTTGTAAATATGTAAATAATATAATTTCGGTACCCTTTGTCAAGAAATATGCAAAACTAATCATTGATAGACCGGCCTTGTAAATCAGTATCGATATAAAGTTATCAATGTTAGGAAAAACATAACTTATCAAATAAGTGTTTGAAAACATTTGGCAAAATTATGAATTAAGTACAGGGTGATAATTCATACTCCCTTTTTTAATATTAATAATATTTTACAGAATAATATGTGTTGTGAACTAGAAGACCGCCATTATAGGGAATAGAAAAGAGCAAGTAATAAACCGCAAATGGGGATGTTTACAAAATATTGTTATGGATATCGTACAGCAAATTTTGAATCTTTTCAAGCTTTTTCAAAATACAAATTCATATTTACTTTTTCATTACGAGTTATTCATTTTTTTAACGAATCTAGTAGTAAATTTTTTTGAGGCATAATGTTGGTCCCCTGATTACGCAACTTTGCCCCCATTTAAGCTACTTCGTACCTCTCTACCGTTTCCGAGAACCCTGTAGTGAGAAACGAATTTGTAACAGCCTGTATATCTTTTGTACGGGAAGGGGAAAACACTTTTTTAATAAAAGTTGCAAAAATAAAAATATGAAATTGGAAAAATAATTTCTATGACGAAATTTACCAAGTGAAATTTCAAGTTAACATAATTTCCTAAAGATCCGCGCTAGCAGTTTACCATTTATCATTTGTTCTTTCCTTTTTCCTGTAATGAGGGCCAACTAACAGTCTGGGTCTCCTTATACTTATAAATGATAAGGAAAAAGCAACTTTGTGCGTTGTAACTTAATCATAAACATGCAAAATAAAATGATATGCATTATAAATTAAATATAAATCTTTGGTATCATTTTGCACACGCGTTTGCACACGGTAAAACAATAGCTTTGTTGTTTGTAGTCGCCCAGATAAGGTATGAATGGTAAAAGTTCCGAAATCACTTTTTAATTGGCTTTGTAAATAGCAGTTCCTACTACTATCGGTAAGCTTTTAGTAAGGTAAAAATAAACAATTTCACACGGTGCTAACGACTGATTAGATGCTGCTTGCGTGAATGATGCGCAAATAAAAAATGTTTATCTGCCCATCAAATAAGCAGAGTTCTTAAATGAGTGTTTTTAAGTATTAACACTAAAATGAATGAAACGAATCAACTACGCTTCAAACACAAAAAAGTCGTCACAGAAAGAGAGTGATTGCGTTGTTCATAAAGTTTAGTTAGGGGGTACATTATATAATTTGATTATTTTTGATTTGATATAATTTTTGATGTTGATGACAAAGGGCAAGTTGATGTCATTTACACAGACTTCTTAAAGGCCTTTGACAAGGTTAATCATAGTATATTGCTACGTAAGTTTGAACTGTATGGTTTCAGTGATAGCTTACTCCGCCTTTTCAATTCTTACCTATACAAGGTGTAACTGAAATAAGTATTCAAAATTTCTGAGCTTGTAAAACAAGTCGAAAAATGACGAAAACTTTAGTACAATTTTTGTCAGTGGCGGCTCCTAAGGGAGCTACGCTCTCCTAAAGGGGTAACCTCGGAAACAGTTTTTAATGCGTAACATCCAAACGGTTCGACATTAAGTCACGAAATTTTGGTGAGATATTAACCTTGACGTGCTTAATAAGTCTCATAAAATACATTTCAAAATTTGCTACAGGGGCGTGAGAAAATGCAGGACCCAGGGACAAATTTAATCATATCTTTTTTGTAGTCAATTTTTTCTAGTTCCTGACTCGAAAATATTGAAATTTGAAGTATTTAACATAAAAAAGGTCCTCTTGTTAAATTTCACTAGGATGTGCCGTTTTCCAGTAAAATCGATTTCAATCATTCCCAACGTGCTCCAAATTCAACTTTCATTACATAGCAAAATAAATTAATTGCAGTGTGCCATGGGGAAAACAACTAGTCTGACAGTTAACAGAAATGTCAAGTATTTTTA